>NC_092153.1:38704107-39004107 GCF_045791955.1 Oncorhynchus clarkii lewisi
TTTTTACACACAAGAAAATATTTGATTAACAACATATTTAATCAGTCCTCTTCCTCAAATGAAGAGGATGATGACAGTTCGACATTGCAGTCAACTTTAAAGGCGAAGCGAGACTGACTAATCTACAAATCACCTTGCATCATAATTAACTACTCAATATTGTTTGTAGATTAGTCACTTAATCATAATTTACCCATGATACATCACAGTTTTGAAGCACTCAAACACGGACACAATCTTTGCAAAAGGGAGGGTATCTGATTTCATTGGTCCTCAACACATGGCTCAAACACTTCATTGAGGATAAATGGAGTTAGCCGTGAGTTAGCCTGCCCCGGAGCAGATTAGTTCTGAAGGATTTGCTGCCATAGAACTGTACCTGGCTAAAAAAGTGAGACACTTTCGTAGTACCGGTTATCCCGAGTTAAACTCAGAGTTGACCAAATTTACCTCAAACCTGATTTGTAGTATAGGGCTCAGCTGAAGTAAAGGTTATATGCGAGAGAGTGTGATGGAAAACTTTTGAGTGGTATTTCCCTCTTGTCCATGAGTGAGTCGCAAGGGGAAGGAGCAATAATGAGTGAAAGGTCTGCAATCGAGATGAACATAATTTGTCATAGATGGAAAAGCAGACAGTCCAAATTAAAGGCTGAAGTTCAATCAAATCTGCAATGCAGCAATTATGAAAATATGTGATATTGGTGAGCATTTTCAACACACACCAGCAATAGAACTGAGCATAAACCAAGAATGTTTTATTCACAGCCTGGTATTTAGCTGCTATTCAAGATTAACCAAGGGCTCTATTCAATCTGCATCACAGAAAATCAGCTTTTCAGCATGATTCAAACTTTAAGGTTATGTTTCTGCTTTAGCAGAGACTGCATTCACGGTAAACGGCGCTTATGTTGGCTCAATTGGAAATTACATTTGCATTTCTATCGCGAGTTACAGATTGAATAGAGCCCGTAGCCATTATATGATTTCAATAGTTTTTCCACAACAATAAAAACCTGCTACAATAGCAACAGTTCTATCATTCCTAGTGTGACATGTTATTTGAAGTAGGCTACCTTAGCTCAGCTAGTATTGCAAGATAGAAGCTGCATTATTGTTTGCACACAAACAAAAGAAAAGAAAAACAGTATCCAAGGTGATGTGGCCAAACAAATTAAGTTTGTTATTTTGACTTAGGGATATATAAAAAATGAAGGTTACATTATCTTTGTATCATTACTTGTGTATATTAAGTGCACTGTTTACTTTTATTTTTATGAATTGTAATCAATGCATGGGACAACACAAAAACATTCCAATAGCAATCAGCAGAGGAAAGTGACAGTAACACTTTCTTTCACTCTGACTCCAGTCACTCCTTGTCAATTCCTGTTGTTACATTGCTTAATTCAACTTGAGAACCTCATGCATGTTTTTTAATCGGAAGTGACAGAAACTTAATGTCTCTCGTTGCTCAAAATAATTAATTGTTATCAGCATGTAGCAGTGGAGGCTCCTCTGAGGAGGAAGGGGATCGGATCATCATTTCAGAACAATTAAAATAGTGAAACATTTAAAATGTTCGCCTTTTTAGATAAAAGTATACTGAATATATTGTAGCGACCCGTACAGACAGCTGTGTGTTATGTGTTAGGCTATTAGTGGGTTGTGTTGTACTTACCAGTGTTCGCGGGGTCCAACATGCCAATCAACCTGCTATCTGCCAATCACGGGAATGCCTGGAATGTTTTGATGCTGGGCATCCTGGCGGTTGGCGGAGTGGCTTGGAGGGGGGTTGGGCAGGGGAATGGAGCATTGGAAGTTAAGACCAGGTTTAGCCATTGTTCTCTCTCTTACGTCTGGCCTTCACAAGAGAAGGTCACGGTTGGATTGTGGGGTATCTTTCATTTATTTGGCGTGGGCTATGGCCAAACAGTAGCCTGTGTAAAGTTGGGTTAATAAACCGTCAATTCGTAAACTCAAGCCTCAGTCTGGACAATTGTTCCTTTATGATCTAGTCAGGTCATTACAATATTCACGTTACCAAGGGTGTGTTCATAAAATTAAATCTGGAGTACCTGAGAGTGCACTTTGGGCGTTCATAAATTCAGAGCATTGTCAGATTGGCCGTAAATTCAGAGCGTTTTCACTCTCTGAGAGTTCAGAGCGCACACTGGACGTCTGGCCGAGGAGTAGAGTTGATATGAGCGTTCTGACCACACAATGGCAGTCAAGCACCCAAGCTAACTGGCTAACTTTGGCTAGCTTGCTAGATACTTCCAGACCCAAATGAGAGAACAGCTCACTCTGACCTTTTTACTCACCCTAGCAGAGCTGTTTAGGCTGTTTTCATGTTATCCAGAGCGTTGGTGACTGTAACTGTGCTGCTGGCAACAATTTAATTTCACTGACACCGGCCATATTCAACAGGTCTGGAGCATTAGTAAATTAATCAGTTATTCTGCGCTCTGGCACACTCGGACAACAGTGCTCTGAAATCAGAGTAGGTAGTCAGAGTGAATTTACGAACACACACCAAATATTTATGAAACTGGTTGTTTGGATCCTGGATGCTGATTGGATGAGCAGCGTTCCAAGCCATGCTGTATTGGCCTTCACCGACACACATATGCCTGCTAACAGTTCCATCTGAAAATGATCAATGTGCCTCCATAACAATATCATGGTGCTGTCCGAATCATCTCTTGTATTTATCTCAATTTGCACATTATATCCTTTTGCTTCCAGCCTAGCATTTATTTTACATTTGATTTAACTAGGCAAGTCAGTTAAGAACAAATTCTTATTTACAATGACATCCAACCCCAGACGACACTGGGCCAATTCTGTGCTGCCCTGTGGGACTCCCAATCACGTCCGGATGTGATACAGCCTGGAATTGAACCAGGGTCTGTAGTGACACCTCTTGCACTAAGCTGCAGTGCCTTTGACTGCTGCGCCATTCGGGAACCCTCGGGAGCCCATTTAGTCTGGTACAGTGGGGTTTAATAGAATCCTTGCTGTCTGCCTGTCCAACTTCAGAAACAAAGCTTTCCTTTTGAATTTCGATCTCTGTATTGACATACATAGAGTTTTTAACCTTTATTTAGGGTGAACAGTGCCCGGACATGAACACTGGACATTTTCTGAGCCAGTCGAAATCAAACATCAACATCATTATCATGGACATATCCAAGTTACTGCCTAAAGAAAAAAAGCTCAAACAAATTAAAATGCAGCTGGTGTACTGTCATTAAAAGGTTCAATGTTAGCTGAAGTTGACTAGATACCTAGCAAGTGACAAGAACATAATCCAAGCTGCATAGTATCCATTTTGTTTAGTATGGACAACCAGTTCTTTTGCACAGCAACTATGCCAAAAATAATTAATGACTGAGTCGTATCTGTAGCAACACGACAACACAAACTCACAACTTCTGGTGGAAGACTGAATTTGTATGAATTGTTGCCTGTCGGTTCTCCTGGAATGACTGTGGGAAGAGCCTGTAGTCTCAGGTCTTTCGCTTTGATAGAGCAAGTGCGTGACGGGGAACCAATGTCTGGGAACAGAAGATGGATGTCTCCGCTATGGACACTAGTGTTGGTGCCTCTGCACTGACTGCAGTAGACCATGACTATGCCTGTCTTCAAAAATAAAATTGGATTTGTCACACACTGTTCAAGAGTCTTATGGTTTGGGGGTAGAAGCTCTTAAGAAGCCTTTTTGACCTAGACCTGGCGCTTTGTTACCGCTTGCCGTGTCAGAGAGAACAGTCTGTAACAGTCTGTAACTAGTGCATGCTCGGAGTACACGTCCTGGTAATCCGTCTGGCCCTGCGGCCTTGTGAATGTTGACCTGTTTAAAGGTCTTACTCACATTGGCTACGGAGAGTGTGATCACACATTCATCTGGAACAGCTGATGCTCTCATACATGCTTCAGTGTTGCTTGCCTCGAAGCGAGCATAGAAGTTATTAAGCTCGTCTGGTGGGCTCATTTCACTGGGCAGCTTGCAGCTGTGCTTCCCTTTGTAGTCTGCAATAGTTTGAAAGCCCTGTTTTCCAGATGGTTGAGGATGTGTTGTAGCTCAGCGTTGTAGTTCTGCAAACGGTTGCTATGGAATTGGATTACCTGGATTACCTGTATTCAGCTTTTGAAATAACAAAAGCAAAACTACTAACTCGCTAGCCATCTTGCATGCTATCTGTTCTGCCACTCTGCTCTCTAACTTAAGCCACCATTCCCTTAGTTCCTTGAACCAACATTTTTTAAACAAAAAAGCAGTACCATAACATACTTGATTGATTATATATATTCTTGAGACTTAGACTAAGTCAGAGTTGGTTTACTGTGTCATGATACTGACAATGAAACAGAATAACGGTACAATTTTGTCATGTAAATTACCCTTTCCTTTTCTATAGGTGTGTTGGATGCTGCACTGGATCGAATCAAGGAGCTAGAACTACTGCTCTCTGTTCACCACCTCAAGCGCCAAAGATTATGTGCATGCGATGAGAACTTCAGGTTCTATACCCGGTTCCACTCAGAGAAGGTCTTCATGGTGTTCTGGGAGTCCGCCTCTGCCTCCAGGTTAACCTACTGGTCCGAGGCCCAGAAGGCAGGAATGGGAAGAGCAATCCTCTAGCTGTTTGAGCCTGGTGATGGATGCATGGCAGACAAGGGGTTCATCATGGGGAGGATGCGGTCAGATGTGGGGGCAACGCTCCTCATTCCCCCATTCAAAAGAGCAACTCCGCTAACACAGAAGGACATCGAGCAAACGCAAGCCATTGGACATCTGAGAGTGCTATAGTGGAGAGAGCCATTAGAAGGGTGAAGGAGTGCCATATCTGGGACATGATTATCCCACTCACTCTGGCAGGCTCTGTCAATCAACTGTGGAGGATCTGCTGCTTAATTGTGAACTGCCAGGGCCCTCTGCATCTCAAGAGTGATGAAGTCAGTGTGAAAGTATGCTCAAGCACGGCAGTGCACACACACTACAAATTAATGATTCATGATTTTAGTTCCATTAATGTGTTTTTCTGATTATTATACATTGATCTGTTCACAGACAAGATATACATTTTGGATAATTTGTATTGATTAATAGGTTTCATGAATATGATAGTATTTTGGGATTTAGTGTTTGCATAATGCATTAATCTGTTAAAGAGATAACACTGTTTTTTTATTTGAAGATTTTATTGAATATTAATTACTCTATTGCAATGTTGCTTACATTTACATTTTTGTAGATGCTCTTATCCAGAGTGCATACATTTTCATACTGGTCCCTCTTGGGAATCGAACTCACAACCCTGGTTGTGGGTTCACGTGGGTTGTGGGTTCATACAAATATCATACAAATTCATTCATTAAAATACATTTTCCTCTACATACAATGTTGATTAGTTACTTACAGTACATCATCTGTACATTGCCTTGGGAAACAGTGCCCTGACAAATAGGATTGGCTCAGATGCTACACTACATCCATTTTAAGGTACACAGCCGTGTAGGTGTAGAAGAGGTCAAGTTTCTCTCTCATCTCTGCTACAGTATCAAAGCATCATCTCTCCAAACTAAAGTGCTTGTAATGAAGTCGCACCAATCTAAACCGGTTACAGCCAGTTGACCCTGGACTTGCCAGTGATATTTGTGGCCGTGTAGGAGCTTGGCCTGGTCATTGATAAACTTACAGTCCTTCACATCAGTTACACTCTCAACATCAGGGCACTTGATCTCGGCTAACCCGAAGGGCAGCGATGCAGGTCATACATTTTCCCTTCAGGAATTGCCCCAAGATGTGGTGCATCTGGGTGCACAATGAAACCACAAGGTTTGACCAAGACATTAAATAATTCGGAGTAGTTCTGCAGAACTTCTGGCTCAAGCTGGCAAGATGTGTGTTCTCCATGACAATGTGAACAATTATCATAACTTCAAAACTCACCTGAGTCCTTGGCCTTTGCCATGACTGCAGTACCCTTGCACAAGACAATGGTGGTGGCACGGTCGTCAACCCCATTGTGGTGTAATGTGCAGTCTGGAAGAGTAGAGCCACAAGATGATTGCATAAAGCTATCCCAGCTGCATATTGTCACGTAGTTGTCATACACTGTTCTTGATCATCTGTGGCACCAAAGTCATGATTCCTTCTCTTCAATTCTGACATTAAAACGTAACTGACCAAATGTAATAAAAGTTGACTAAACTAAATTATTATACTACATGTTATCCAGCTTCAGATCAGTAATAACAAAGGAACTAGGCCTAATGCACATCCAGGGACATGAGAACAGATACACCCAAGTTTGATTATTTTGAACATAAGAACAAAATACAGGTAACTGCAACCACGGCAACACTAAGCACTAATCTCCCTATCCTATCTCGTAACCTGCAGTGAATGGGGATCCTCATTCTTCCTCATTGACCGGTGACACCTTTCCCTTACTACCATTGCCTCCTCGCGAGGTCTACCATGTTTGACACCGCACAACAACAACAACAGAGCAAGAAAGAAGAATGTTAGGTGACAACATTAAATTGATGCATGCTATTAAGTTACCATTGCTACTCCTAACTTTACTTAGATAGGTTTAGCTAGCTAGCGGGCTATGTTGCTAGCTAGAAACAAACAATATGTTACAGCAGCTGGCCAAATAGTTAAAATTAATTAGTTAGCTAGCTAAGTCTGACAAATATTAAGTAACTTTAGCACTAACCAATTTGGTAACATCTTAGCTACCATTAGCTAGCAAGCTAAATTGGCTAGTTAGCCATCTATCTCAACTGGTTGCTTTAAGTACTAACTTACCTTGATAGAACTTGTACATTTATCAAGTTTAGATCTCTTCGTCTGGGAATGTTCATGAACAATATCAGCCACATCACTCATCAAATCAAATCAAATCAAATTAATTTATATAGCCCTTCGTACATCAGCTGATATCTCAAAGTGCTGTACAGAAACCCAGCCTAAAACCCCAAACAGCAAGCAATGCAGGTGTAGAAGCACGGTGGCTAGGAAAAACTCCCTAGAAAGGCCACTAATTGAGTAGTGACTGTGTAAACACCATGTTTGAATTTCACAAAAGACTACAGACGACATCCAGATATCATCATACATCGCTTGGCGTGGGAGAAAGTTGTCTGTTAGGAGCGTGAGGTTCATCCTCCAACTTATCAGAGCTCTTGCAATGTGAACTAACATCGTGTCCATCCAATCAAATAATCAGAGAATGAATATAGTACAATGAATATAGTATAAGCTACAGCTAGCAATCCCTGCTGTGCTTTAAGTGAGGTGAGTAGTTGACTCAAAGAGAGAGAAAGATAATAGTTGAATAGTTTTTAACAAATTAATTTATTAAAAAAATAAGGAGAAGCGGCATACAGAGAGAGGGACAAAGTGAGCTAGCTATATTGTATTTGCTCCCTTAGTTTGCCTTTCACTTACTGAGCTAATGTTGCTTACTCAACAAACTGACTATTTACAGTTGAAGTCGGAAGTTTACATACACCTTAGCCAAATACATTTAAACTCAGTTTTTCACAATTCCTGACATTTAATCCAAATCCAATTTCATTAGTCACATACACATGGTTAGCAGATGTTAATGCAAAATACTTGTCCTTCTAGTTCCGACCATGCTGTAATGTCTAACAAGTAATCTAACAATTTCACAACAACTACCTTATACCTTATACAAGTGTAAAGGAATGAATAAGAATATGTACATATAAATATATAGATGAGGGATGGCCGAACGGCATAGGCAAGATGGTATAGAGTACAGTATATACATATGAGATGAGTAATGTAGGGTATGTAAACATTATATAATGTGGCATTGTTTAAAGATACCAGTGATACATTTATTACATTCAATGTTGTATTATTAAAGTGGCTAGAGATTTGAGTCTGTCAGCAGCCAATCAATGTTACTGATGACTGTTTAACAGTCTGATGGCCTTGAGATAGAAGCTGTTTTTCAGTCTCTCGGTCCCATCTTCGATGCACCTGTACTGACCTTTCCTTCTGTATGATAGCGAGGTGAACAGGCAGTGGCTCGGGTGGTTGTTGTCCTTGATCTTTTTGGCCTTCCTGTGACATCGGGTGTTGTAGGTGTCCCGGAGGTCAGGTAGTTTGTCTCCGGTGATTCGTTGTGCAGACCTCACTACCCTCTGGAGAGCCTTACGGTTGTGGGCAGGGTATTTGCTGTACCAGGCGGTGATACAGCCCGACAGGATGCTCTCGATTGTGCATCTGAAAAAGATTGTAAGTGTTTTCGGTGACAAGCCAAATTTATTCAGCCTCCTGAGGTTGAAGAGGAGCTGTTGCGCCTTCTTCACCACACTATCTGCGTAGGTGGATCATTTCACTTGCCCGTGATGTGTACGCCAACGAACTTAAAACTTTCCACCTTCTCCACTGCTGTCCCGTCAATGTGGATAGGGGTGCTCCCTCTGCTGTTTCCTGAAGTCCACGATCATCTCCTTTGTTTTGTTGACGTTGAGTGTGAGGTTATTTTCCTGACACCACACTCCGAGGGCCCTCGCCTCCTCCCTGTAGGCCGTCTAGTTGTTGTTGGTAATCAAGCCTAACACTGTAGTGTCGTCTGCAAACTTGATGATTGAGTTGGAGGAGTGCATGGCCACACAGTCATGGGTGAACAGGTAGTACAGGAGAGGGCTGAGACAACACCTTGTGGGGCCCCAGTGTTGAGGATCAGCGGGGTGGAGATGTTGTTTCCTACCCTCACCACTTGGGGGACGGCCCGTCAGAAAGTCCAGGACCCAGTTGCACAGGGCGGGGTCGAGACCCAGGGTCTCGAGCTTAATGATGAGTTTGGAGGGTACTATGGTGTTAACACGTTTAAATGTTTTACTCACGTTGGCTGCGGTGAAGGAGAGCCCGAGATTTTGGTAGCGGGCAGTGTCAGTGGCACTGTATTGTCCTCAAAGCGATCAAAGAAGTTGTTTAGTCTGTCTGGGAGCAAGACGTCGGTGTCCGCGACGGGGCTAGTTTTCTTTTTGTAATCCGGGATTTACTGTAGACCCTGCCACTTACGTCTCGTGTCTGAGCCGTTGAATTGCGACTACTTTGTCTCTATACTGACGCTTAGCTTGTTTGATTGCCTTGTGGAGGGGATAGCTACACTGTTTGTATTCGGTCATGTTTCTGGTCGCCTTGCCATGATTAAGTGGTTTGTGGTTTAACCTGTTGGATCTCTGGGGGCGCTATTTCATTTTTGGATAAAAAACGTTCCCGTTTTAAGCGCGATATTTTGTCACGAAAAGATGCTCGACTATGCATATTCTTGACCGTTTTGGAAAGAAAACACTCTGAAGTTTCAGAATCTGCAAAGATTTTGTCTGTAAGTGCCCCAGAACTCATTCTACAGGCGAAACCAAGATGATGCATCACCCAGGAATTAGCAGAATTTCTGAAGCTCTGTTTTCCATTGTCTCCTTATATGGCTGTGATTGCGCAAGGAATGAGCCTACACTTTCTGTCGTTCGCCCAAGGTCTTAGCAGCATTGTGACGTATTTGTAGGCATATCATTGGAAGATTGACCATAAGAGACTACATTTTCCAAGTGTCCGCCTGGTGTCCTGCGTCGAATTCGGTGCGCAATTGCCAGCTGCTTCCACTTTACCATTTGATTCAGGGGAGAAAGCATGTGTCCAAGAACGATGTATCAATGAAGAGATATGTGAAAAACACCTTGATGATTGATTCTAAACAGCGTTTGCCATGTTTTCAGTCGATATTATGGAGTTAATTTGGAAAAAAGTTCGCGTTTTGAGGACTGAATTTTCGGGTTTTTTTTGGTAGCCAAATGTGATGTATAAAACGGAGCTATTTCTAATACACAAAGAATCTTTTTGGAAAAACTGAGCATCTGCTATCCAACTGAGAGTATCCTCATTGAAAACATCAGAAGTTCTTCAAAGGTAAATGATTTTATTTGAAGGCTTTTATGTTTTTGTTGAAATGTTGCGTGCTGGATGCTAACGCTAATGCTAACGCTAAATCCTTTGTTTGCTAGCTACTGTTACACAAATTATTGTTTTCCTATGGTTGAGAAGCATATTTTGAAAATCTGAGATGACAGTTTTGTTTACAAAAGGCTAAGCTTGCGAGATGGCATATTTATTTCATTTCATTTGCGATTTTCATGAATAGTTAACGTTGCGTTATGGTAATGAGCTTGAGTCTGTATTCCTGATACCGGATCCGGTATGGGGAGTTCCAAGAGGTTAAGTTTTGCGCGAACGCTGCCATCAATCCACGGTTTCTGGTTGGGGAAGGTTTTAATTGTCCCCGTGGGTACAATATCACCGATGCACTTGCTAATTAACTCTCTCACCGAATCAGTGTATAGTGCACATCAATGTTGTTGTCTGAGGCTATCCAGAACATATCCCAGTCCACGTGATTCAAGCAATCTTGAAGCGTGGAATCAGATTGGTCGAACCAGCATTGAACAGACCTGAGCATGGCATTTCCTGTTTTGGTTTCTGTCTATAGGCTGGCAGCATCAAAATGAAGTCGTGGTCAAATTTGCCAAAAGTAGGGCGAGGGAGGGCTTTGTATGCGTCGCGGAAGTTAGAGTAGCAATGATCCAGAATGCTGCTAGCCCGGGTTGCGCATTCGATATATTGATCAAATTTAGGGAGCCTTGTTTTCAGATTAGCTTTGTTAAAATTCCCAGCTACAATAAATGCAGCATCAGGATATGTGGTTTCCAGTTTACATAGAGTCCAATGAAGTTCTTTCAGGGCCGTCGAGGTGTCTGCTTGGGGGGGGTCAGAAGTTTACATACACACAATTAGTATTCGGTAGCATTGCCTTTCAAATGTTTAACTTGGGTCAAACATTTCGGTTAGCCTTCCACAAGATTCCCACAATATGTTGGGTGAATATTGGCCCATTCCTCCTGTCGTGTCTTTACTATCATTCAATTGAAGACTTAGTTTTTATCAAAGATTCCCTGTAATTAGTATTACGCGATTAAACTGATTAATCATGTAACTGTAAATAACTAGGAAGTCGGGGCATCAAGGAAAATATTCAGATTACAAAGTTATAATTTCCTAATATAACTTTTCAGATATTTTATATTTGATCAATTAGTCTTCGAATTAATGAATTATTTACTTCACCTCACGTTAGTCTCATTCCAAACTTCGTAAATTGTTGGTTATCTGCACAAACCCAGTCTTCACTATGAGTCGTCAATACATCAATTGTGTTAAATCATTTATTTACTAACTAAGTAATTCACAGAAATGCATAAACAAACAAACAAAGTAAAAATGGTTACAAGAAATGATAGGGGAATGTGCCCTAGTGGGCTAAACCGGCATGGCGGAAGTGGGGGTCGACTGAGAAGTCTACACACAGTTGATATTTATAACAATTGAAATGCTAATCCTTTGCACATGAACGCTCACTCATTCGGGAACAATTGCAATCAATATGTATATTTACGCTCAGTGTGTCGTCAGGAAAAGTTAGTTTCTGTTGGAGAGTGTCAGTCCTCTCGCTCTCTCTCTCCGTTGTGGTTAGAATGGATAGTTCAGAGTGACATTCATTCATGTTGTTGAAGAATAGCGGTTTCGGCGGTTGTCGTTCTTCGCCTTCAATGATACCGAATTCCTAGCTGCAGACGAGTAATTAATATCAAAGACTTGTTCTTATTCTGTCTGTATCAATAGTCTAAGAGTTTAGCCATGTGGTATGGTTAAACGATTCAGCAATCGTCTCAACTTTTGTCTTCTCGTGATTGAGAGAAAACATGGTATGTTGAGAACTTCTCAAAGTTGGGGTTTTATTCGGGAGTTGCAGAAAAGGGCCTGTCCCAGAATGCCCGACCCTAACTGGGCTCATAGGCGGTCCTCTGATTTAGTTCAACTCAAAAGGGAATTGGAGTTTCCCTCATTAAACAGTCCAAAATCACATTACACAATTTTACAAACAGTATTATCCTCACTCATTCATCTTATACAATAATTAGATGTAAACGTCATATCTGAGGCTATTATATAAACAGCGTTATGGTATTGTGGCCGCAACGTCTCTCATGAGTTTTACAAACTTGTACCAAATGGACCAGTTTGTAGTTGGATTCTTCAACAAACTTGTAAACCTTCTCCGGAACATAAATGTTGTTCTGACCTCAAGTTCTGTGAGGTGGACGAAATTCCTTTGTTCTCTATGAAACTTCATTCTGTCTCTATACTGTGGCCATGAGGAGATAATCTCTTCCAGGAATTTACGACCTCTCTGACCACAGCAGCCTAGTTGTAGGAGGCAGGGAGAGGGGGATGAGGCTTGCTGTATTCAAAGAGGGCAATGTCATGACACTCCCGACAGAGCTGGTGTAACTGATTCAGGTTTGTAGGCCTCCTTGCTCGCTCGCACACACTTTTTCAGTTCTGCCCACAAATTGTCTATACGATTGAGGTCAGGGCTTGTGTTGGCCACTCCAATACCTTGACTTTGTTGTCCTTAATGGTCAGTGTCAGCAGGTCAGTTTTGCCTAGCTTGAATTAGCTTCATTCGTTAAATTGAGCCGTTTTCATATTTTGCTCATGCGTATTGCCGAAACACAATTGTGTGGGAATCCTAGGGTAAGCTCTGCACATTTCGTCATGTCTACATAATTTGGCACTCACATCCCTTGAACTGAACGAAGGCGAAGCTAGCTAGAAAATCAACCTGCTAAACCGTTTGGAGGGTTCGAAGAGTGGAATGTCAACTCTAATGAAAGTTATGTCCAGACAGAGGCAGCATACAGGAGGGTCATCACTAGTTACCACAGCCACAAAGTCAAAAACGTGGCCTATTTCTTACATTTCTCTTCTCAAAATGTGATTTTAACCCTAATCTTAACCCTAACCTTAATCACACTGCTAACATTATGTCTAACCTTACATTAAGACCAAAAAGCACAAGCTGCAGTGGAAACACGTTCTCTGGAGTGATGAATCGCACTTCAACATCTGGTAGTCTGACAGACGAATCTGGGTTTTGCAGATGCCGGGAGAACACTATCTGCCCCAATGCATAGTGCTAATTGTAAAGTTTGGTGGAGGATGATATGACAATGCCACTATGCACTAAGTGAATTTCATACATAAATGGTTTGTCGAGATCGGTGTGGAAGAACTTGATTGGCCTGCTCAGAGCACTGACCTCAACCCCATCGAACACTTTTAGTATGCCAAATGCGAGCCAGGCCTAATCACCCAACATCAGTGCCCGACCTCATTAATGCTCTTGTGGCTGAATGGAAGCCAGTCCCTGCAGCAATGTTCTAACATCTAGTGGAAAGCCTTCCCAGAAGAGTGGAGGCTGTTATAGTCGCAAATTGGGGACCAACTGTATATTAGTGCCCATGATTTCGGAATGAGATGTTCGACGAGCAGGTGTTCACACACTTTTGGTCATGTAGTGCCCGAGGCCTTTCCTAACAATGCAGTTAAAATGTACGAAAATTGACAAATAGATAAAAAGAAAAGAAAACATCTAACATCCCATCATGCTTAGGGTCATGTATAAGAATGCTGGGCAGGCCATTATTTTGGCTATTACTTTGGCTACCATGGCTTAGCCAGTGCTTACCCAGCAACCGGACCTCACTGTACGTCACTGCTTTAAGGGTAAATAACAGCACAGGAGGGAAATAAACACCATAGAAACACCATATACCATGCTGGAGCGGCTGGGATAAGTTGGCTAACAGGACTGTGCACAGACAGTTTCTTATTGCAACTCTCTTATGGCACTAATGGTCAGGAGTGGCCACTGATACTCTACTCCAGGATATTTAATCACCCTATCAATCTTGCCTTTGACAAAGGCTACTTAGTGTCCCCCTCTGCAAGAACATCTCTGCTGCAATCTCCCCACATCTCCCTCTCTATACGACTCGGAGAGGAGGGGGGAGCAGGAGGGGGTGTTTAATCTAGTGATTCAATTCCTGCCAATGCACGTCACTCTCCTTCTCTGTCAGAGAGGGCAAATGGAGCATGCAGCCGAAAACACCCAGACCAAATCACATTTTCTCTCTCTTACTTTCCTCCTCCATTTCTCACTTTCTAGTCTACGCTCCCCCTTCTTAAAATGAAGCCTTTGAATCAGCTACTGATCTGAAGAAATCAACAACGTCCAGACAGCTGTAGCAGCGTGGGTCTATTTATTACTGTGAACAGAAGGCTGTCAAGGCTGGATGCCAACCAGGCCAGCCTATAAAGACACATCAATATCCACCCACTCACTCACTCCATTTTTACCTCTGCTTTACTCGTGTTAAGTAATGATTTATGGTAATTGTTTCAGTTCATGTAATTCACTGGACATAATGTTTTAGCACGGTGTTTCTCAAATCCGATCCTGGACACCCCAAGATATTTTAATTTTTTTTCCCAGCACTACACAGCTTGCCTAGGCCATCATTGACAGAACATTAACATAATATACATGCCTATATAGTACCTTCCATTTTAACTGCTAATTCATGCATTTCACTGTACAAATGTTATTAGTCGGTAGAAAAACCCAGAGTTGTAATGACAATGCTTTGTCCATCA
Organism: Oncorhynchus clarkii lewisi; assembly: GCF_045791955.1. Classification (NCBI taxonomy): domain Eukaryota; kingdom Metazoa; phylum Chordata; class Actinopteri; order Salmoniformes; family Salmonidae; genus Oncorhynchus; species Oncorhynchus clarkii. Next base: position 38,718,719 of record NC_092153.1, read on the forward strand.
CATGGATATATGTACACAAGGACTTATAAGAAGCAATAGGTGTTTTCAGCTGATATAAGGTGTGTGACAGTGAGCCTGCAAGCAGATACCCATAAACTTCCAGTCATTGCCCTACCGCTAGTTAGCATTGGCTCACAAAACTAACTCAACTTCCTTCATACTGGACACAGAGACATCGAAAATGGTATACACGAGTTCATCTGACTCTGTGGAAGTAGATACAGGGCCTCATTGACAAAATCCCAAAGTATCCCTTTAAGGATTCCAGCTTTAAGTAAAAGGCTAGAGTTTAATCTGCCTCAGTTTTTAGCAGTAAACCTCAATATCATCATCCATTTTCCTCCTATTCCCACAGCGCCCTGAAGTGGGTGTCTGTGTTTAAACATAGAATGTAATATTTATCAGCAAAGCACTGAGCCATGGCAATGTGCATGGTCTTTCAGTATTAGCCATTGAGAATCTCAATGTCATAAGAAGAAGAAAAAAAATAATGTATTGGAATATCTGTCACCTTCAACCATTTCTCAGTTCTGTGCTGCAATGTCAGAGCATGGCATCTTTCTTTATCCTCCTGCCAGCTTTACTGAATTGACAAATTAGCATACAGACCCTTATGTTCTGTCTATTTCTTGTACTCTTTTCGTCTCTGCCAGGCCCAAGGCTGTAAGTACAGCAGCGCCGCTGTAAGCTTTGTCACCCACGCATGAGGCCTGCCTGCCTGCGCTTTACACCAGCCAGCCAGCCAGTCAACAAGCCAGCCAGTCAACAAGCCAGCCAGTCAACAAGCCAGCCAACCAGCTCCACGGCTCCTTAATTTACACTGAACATAATTAAGAGTGTTCGACCCCGAGAAAGCTGATGGTTCTCTCGTGTAGAGAGAACTCACAGTGGATTTCACACTGGAGCTGGCAAAGCAATTTTTAAGTACAGTACTGTAAGTGAAAAAATAACATCACAAACATCCAGCCTGGGTGACTCTGCCTTTCTTCAAGCTACTTAATGGAATTATGCTATGCTCAGTGTGTGGGTGAATTCAACAGACATGTAAGGCCAGAGGGGGCTGCAGTATGTAAAACGCAGTCTAATTTGTTATATACACTGTGTACAACACATTAGGAACACCTTCCTAATATTGCGTTACACCCCCTTTTGGCCTCAGAACAGCCTCAATTCGTCTGGGCATGCCCTCTACATCGTGTCGAAAGTATTCCACAGGGATGCTGGCCCATGTTGACTCCAATGCTTTCCACAGTTGTGTCAAGTTGGCTGGATGTCCTTTGGGTGGAGGAGCATTCTTGATAAACAAGGGAAACTGTTGAGTGTGAAAAACCCAGCAGTGTTGCAGTTCTTGACAAACTCATTCACCTTCTGAATGGCACACACACAATCCATGTCTCAATTGTCTCAAGGCTTAAAAATACATCTTTAACATGTCTCCTCCCCTTCATCTGCACACTGATTCAGGGTTCTACCCAAAGAATGTAAGAGATGTGCTGCGCCACCTTGTTGACTTTGGAGGGCCACTATGTTTTTGTTTGTTGCCGCTATGTAATAATGTAAGAGCAATCACCTTCCCCTCTGAAAAACGTCAAGATCAAAAATTCCATGCATTTCTAAAACAAATTACAAATGTGTCACGTTTTCATGTTGTGCCATGTTATTTGACGATGTAACGTTGCCTAGTGACTAGTCAAACAACACCGCAAAAAAAAGGCCTGCGATTAACAGCCGTCAATAACCTGAGACTCAACTGAGGTAACTGCTGTACTAGCTAGGACATTAACTTATTTGGGGTACCCCCCCCTTCTTCTCAATTTCCGCCTAAAGACATGCCCTAATCTAACTGCCTGTAGCTCAGGCCCAGAAGCAAGGATATGCATATTATTGGTGTCACTTCAAAGGAAACACTCTGAATTTTGTGGAAATGTGAATTGAATGTAGGAGAATATAACATAATAGATCTGGTAGAAGAAAATACATTTTTATTGTTGCTGCATCGTCTTTCAAATGACCAAGAACAGCCAAACATACAGATAGGATGATCGGGATGATTTTAATGAAGAACATAAGATGGCATCAATAGCTGAGCAAAGTTACAGACAGAAAACTTTAAAAATGAGCAAGCTACATGACATTGAGCATGAAGTCACCCAGGTGTCTCACACAAATGTAACCAAATGTACCCAAGTGGCCGAATTGGTACAGTGATACATTTTGAAGGAAAGAACTATATACAAAATACATAAATGCTACTCTAACACACACACAAAAATAAATATATAATTATATATTTTTTTAAATATTTAAAAAATAACAACAATATCTATTTACTCGGTCAATCAATTTCTTCTATAATTTGGGTTAAATCTGTATACTTAGACTTCGTTTTAGCTTTTTCTGATTTATTTGCAATGCAAAGTTTACGACAAAAGCTGGTCTTCGAATGTATAACCATTACATATTGCCGTTTACCTCAGCTCATTGGCTATCTTCCAAGCTAGATTTCCAGATGATAGTGGTCATTGGGCCAAAATACAGTCAATCAACGATAGACCGGTCCTACCATTGGTGCGCAATGAGGTCATTGATTGTTGTCTTCAAATCGGTTTGTTTTGGTATGGTTATGTTAGTAACAACCAGAGGATTGCAATGAAACCAACCATTACTGGATAAACGTTTGTTTAGTGTGTGTAATTACCACGAACGCTTCATCCAAAGTTGAATGAGACAGAAATCACGACGCAAGCGGTTTACAAATGTTTTGTGTTAGGCTATAAAAATGGATGTTATCAAACAAAACCAACATTCACTGTGTAGTTAGGACACTTGGCATTGCCACCAGAGGAAGATCTTCAAAGGTAAGCCATATATTTTATTGTTATTTCTGACTTTCGTGACGCTTTCGTGACACACTTGTGTGTGCGTGGAACTGTCCTCAGACAATCGCATGGTTTGCATTCGCAGTAAAGTCTTTTTAAAATCTGACACAGCGGATGGTTTAATAAGATGTTCGTCTTTTAAATGATGTAAGATACATGTATTTAGAATGTTAGCGCTCTGCAGTTTCACCGGATGTTGGCTGGTCAGACGTTAGCGTCTCACCTACCCTAGAGAGGTTAACCACCAACATGTCATTGAGCAAGCCTAGACCCACTAGTAAACGTCAACAACCGGTATTTCTAATGCAAAATACCCTCCTCAGCTTTTTTGTAGTGGCAGGCTCATCCACTGCTATCATTGTGCCCACTGCTACTGCTGCTGCTGCTCTACCTTTGTCGGCACAGAAGGAGAATGAGCCTGCTGCTAATGTTATAGAGAATGGGTCTGGGGTTACAGTCGAGACAGAGAGGGAAAATAACCTTAGGGAAAGAATTCATATTTTAATCGAAAATTACACTAATTGTAGGCGAAGTTCAAAAATATGTGAACAATTTGTCATGAATGGTTGTGCCAAAAATTGGAATGAGGCAAATAATGATCGTATTCGACAACACAACTGCTTAGCTAATGTAGCTAGCTTGATAACTTAGCTAGGTATCTATGACTGGAGCTGTGTTTGAATACTCATACTAACTGTACTATTTGTGATGTAAATTGAGTATATAGTATGCTTATTGGTCAAAGTATGGATATTGTTAGTATGCAAAAAGTTCCCGGATGTCGTACTACTTTCGCCAAAATACGAAGTATACAAACAGTGGACACTATTTCCGGGCTTTTAGGGCCCATAATGCAATTCTTTGGAAAATGGGCGTGGCTTCACATCGTTTTCAGACTTGAAGAAAATGGCAGAAAATATGCAGTCGAAGTCCAACGAGAACGCATATAAATTCATTGCTTTAATTAATTACAACAAATGTTAAGAAAATGTTGAGCAATGTAATAAAGTAATGACTTTCAAATAAGTTAACTTACACGTTAAGTTGGCTGACAATTTGTAACGAACCACATAGTATACAGTATCATTACAGAAGTACCATCTGGTATTTTAGCAAGCTATCTAACGTTAGTTGGCTACTAATAGATCAAACTTGCCAGTATATTAACTAAGTCGAGTAAAATGGTCAGAGTGGGGTGTTTTCTCATTTGTGTCGCAAAGTAGTTAGCAAGTTAGCCAGTTAGCTTTGGTGCTTGACTGCCGTTGTAAGGTCAGGACGCTCGAATCAACTCTACTCCTCGGCCAGAGCGGCTAGTGTTCGCTCTGAACTCTCCCAGAGCAAAACATTCTGAAAGGGACAATCTGAATTTACGAATGCCCAGAATGCACTCTGAGGGCACTCTGGCATTCCAGATTGAATTTAAGAACACACCCGAAGTCGTAAAATGTCTAGCTAGTAATTTGTTATGCTAACAAGCTAGCAAGAGGTTGCATAGAAACAGCATCAACTTCCGATAGACAGGAAAAGCGCTAGTACGCTCAAATGAAAGGCTACCATTTGTTTACAGTATACTAAAATGAACTAATAGTATATAGTATGTAGTATATACTCATTATAGTAGTATATATAGTATAGTAGTATACATTGTGTTAGTATGGGTATTCGAATAAAGCTTAGGTGTTAAAAAACGGAAAAAACCTCTGAGCCCCAACCGCATCAGCATCACCTTATTAAAATAATTTAAAAAATTATTATATAAGACCATTGTTTGATCTAGATTGCTGGAAAAGGCAGTTACATGAGTTCTCCCACTCAGCAGCGCCACCTTGTTAAAACATCCTGGGGAGAACACTGTGATTGAAGTGGATTTAACAGGTGACATCAATAACAGATGGATTCACATGGATTCACTTGGTAGGTCTGTCAGCAGGTGTTCCTAATGTTTTGTACACTCCGTGTATAATGCAGAAAGCTACCTAATGTATTTATTGTCGCAAAAGGGCACACATTTCAAGTCCATTAGGGAAATGATGGGCAATCAATTATAAACGTTGTCATTCCAATGCAACAAGCCTACAGTAATACCGTAGGTACTATATGGTTTGCATTGATCGACCAGTGTGTCCGTGTGTGTGTTTGTGTGTGTGCTCATGTGAATGCATGTACATGTATTTCCAACCACTCATTGTTCACTAGAATACATGTTTACAGCATATAACACCAACAGAAAACCAGTGTGAATGATCAGTTCTTGCTCCCCTAACCTCACTTATTATTCCTTCAGTTTCGCAAGCAATAATACAACCAAGATTGCCAACATGCAGGTAATGTATAATGGGATTCACAGACGACACAATCTACCACCTAACACCATAACACCCACAATCACATTCCATTTCCACACATAACAGAGGCAATAGAGAGAAAGAGAGAAAAAGAGAGAGAGAGAGAACGAGAGATCCCCCCCCCCACGTCTGAAATTTAGGAAGTGAGAGCACTTTCCCGTGTGAGCACTTACATCCCACATCCCCCCCAAATCCCCAGTGAATACATGATCATCCCTGAGACTGCGTCTGAGATGTAAACAACCAGCAGAGGAGAGAGAGGAGAGTAGAGCCGCCTCTCCTCCGGAGCTCTTTTATCAATCTGATGGGAGGTATTATTTCTTAAGCAGGCAGCCAATATCCATGCAATCTGTCAAGTAAGACTGGGGAGAGCTAAGGTGAGTCAGACAGCCCCCCGCCCTGATCACCCACTGTGCATGGCAATACAACAACAATATGGGCAGGGTTCCAATCCCAGAACACCAAAATCATCGAACACCAATATCAATTTTTCTCCTACCTGTAAGGTAGGAGAACATAAAACATTGGCATTGGATGACATTGGATGACATTACACTACTTTACATTCATTAGATTTGAGACAATAATCCTGGATTTCTGTGTGTTAACATTTGTTTGAGATTTCACCAGCTCTACTCCTCTGTGGTAGCTTTAGCAAATTTCATACATACAGCTCAAACAAAACAAAACACAAATAACCCTACTATTGTTGGATGCACTCAAACCAGGGCACATAATATCCCAAACCCGGAATTGAATCACAATGCACTGTGATTTTTCAGTAACAATATGGTGTCAATCGAAGTGCAATGGCGACACACCACCCACTACACTTCCCGTCACATAGTAACTATAATTCAGAACAGTTCAAATCATCAGTTACATTAATTTAAAGGAGCAAAATGAACCTTTTGAGTCAACCTGACAAAATTTACAAAGAAATGTCAGTTATAGATCTGTCATTCTAATTGAAAGCAAGTCTAAGAAGTGGTAGATCTGTTCTATATGTGCTATTTCTATGCTTTCCGTTCTTAACTTGAGTTTTTTAGACTTTTACCTCCGGATTTGAACACTAGCTTCAAACAGCTAAAAATACAATATTTTGCTTATTAACAATATATTTCAAGGCGGTTTAGATGGTACAATGATTCTCTACACTATACATTGCTGTTGAAACTGAAATTAGGCAAACTATTTGAATTTTAGCAACCAGCAAATGGAGGATTGATTTCTGCATATTGCACCTTTAAATCAATGCTTTCAATTTCACAATTGCAAAACATTTCAACACTCATCACGATTCATTGATCCACTGTAGTCCGTAGCCAATAGTGTGTTTCATTGCATTAGGCAGTAACAAACTAGATGAAAGCACCCATACTATTAAATGCAGTGGTGTAAAGTACTTTAAGTACGACTTAAGTAGTGTTTGGGGGTATCTGTACTTTACTATTTATATTTTTGACAACTTTTACTTCACTACATTCCTAAAGAAAATAATGTACTTTTTACTCCATACATTTTACCGGACACCCAAAAGTACTTGTTACATTTTGAATTCTTATCAGGACAGGAAAATGGTCCAATTCATGCAATTATCAAGACAACGCATGGTCATCCCTTCTACCTCTGATCTGGCAGACTCACTAAACACAAATACACATTTTCTAATGTCTGAGTGTTGGAGTGTGCCCCTGGCTATCCATACATTTTTAAAACAAGAAAATGGTGCCGCCTGCTTTGCTTAATTGAAGGAATTTGAAATTATATATACTTTTACTTTTGATACTTAAGTATATTTTAGCAATTACATTTACTTTTGATATTTAAGTATATTTACAACCAAATACTTTTAGACTTTTACTCAGATAGTATTTTACTGGGTGACTTTTACTTGAGTAACTTTCTATTAAGGTATCTATACTTTTACTCAAGTATGAAAATTGGGTACTTTTTCCACCACTGATTAAATGTCAGATGACCTTGAACATGCTGAATAATGTTTAGAAATATAAAAGCTACATAAAAACCTCAGGGCTACAATAACTCAATGGCAGAGACAAAATATCTATTGGGAAACCTAGTAAAACTTTTGTAAAGTAGCCTATCACAAAAAATGTGGATTGAATATCTCTTTCAAATGACACCCACAAAGCCAAGGACAAGACAAAGTGCCCCTGTTGTTGACAAATGGTTGGCAGGCAGCAATGAGATTTGTCCTTTGTATGACAACATTCATCTGGAAAAACATTGGGGATGTTCTTTAATGGAAGCATCCTCACAGCTCCAGTACTGAAGCCTTGTAATAGGTGGTTTACAACCAGACCCAGAGCCAGGAGGTGATGTTAGAAGCCGGAGATGCTGAGCCAGAAGTCCTGGCTTCATGGCCTGATGTTCCCACCTCCACAACCTACAGCAGAGTGCACCGTTCCGAGCAAGGACACAACGATTGTGTGTGTGTGTGTGTGTGTGTGTGTGTGTGTGTGTGTGTGCGCATTTACCCTCCACTCTAATGATAACAATACATGCCCCTAAGGGAGTTCTAATCTAAGGAGTTTCACATCACAAATATTCATCTGAAAATGCCATGTGTTCCTAGAAACTGTCTTCCTTCATGTCAGTACACAGACTTCTCTTTGACCAATGTGGTCAGTGTGCAGAAGCCATCGTACCACTAAAATGAAAGTCCACATAAAAAAAAACATTATAAAACGGGTTGTTTTGACCCCGGATGCCGACTGGTTGGTATGCATGACTTGTTAATGTTATAATTCCATTGTCCCCAACTCCCTCTGGGAAAAAAGCATCTACACATACATTTTTGTATGTTTTTTCATGCTACTATTTGGTTTGTAACAGTTTGGGGTTGTACAAGCCTACCTGTCTGCCTCTACGACCTGTGCAACTATGTATAATTTTATAAATGCAATCTCTCCTGTGCCAGTAGGTTAACTAGCCAAATAATGAACTTGAAACTAATAATTCACCATGGAAACCATAAACACTGAATTCCATTCATTCATTAACCAGTGCAGTGCAGCTTATGTAGGCCTATTGGATATTTATTAAATTATTATTTATTTAATTTCTGTTCTTGCATCATCATTGAATATCTGCTAGCTAGCTACATGCCAATGATTTGTTTAGCATACTGTATCAACGTCGAAAATAACGACTGGGTCAAAACAATAGAAAACAACTAATGATCAGCCCGCTTGGGCAGCAACTTCAGAATGCAAAAGTTATCTGATGTGTTCCTGGAGGCAAGGGAAATAATGTATGTGAGTGGCCATCGGTGTGAGAGCTCACTCAAGAGTTATTGGCAGCCCCTAACATGGAGAAAAGAAAGCGCTGGAGTGCCATTTGAGCAGGCAACGATGTGAGTGGACGTGCCATTCTCCGCCGAACAAAGAGGCAAGAACTGGCTGTCACCAACCAGCGCCAGGACCTTGGACAGTTCTTCCACTCATGTGCCATCAACGGAAATGTCACTATTAACATGATCAACTAACTTGGTTAGCTCGGACTCGCCATCCATAATAGTTGTTGCACAGAAATGTAGGCCTATACATAAATCATTATTTATTGAAGTTCATGTCTCTCATCATCAACGAATCTCTGGTGGCTAGCTACATGCTAATGATGTGTTTAGCAGAGCAACATCAAATTAGTAGAATGATTAGAATTAACGACTGGGTCAAAACATTAGAAAAATAAGTAACGACCAGCCTGCTTAAGGAGCAACTTCCGAATGCAAAATCAACTTTACTTATTTAAAATAGTGTTTTACTGAAAAGATTTCATAAATATTTGTATAGATATGTTGGCAAGCGTTAGGAGGTATTTATCACAAGTTAATCCCCAGTTTTGAGAGCCTTATTGATTTTATAAAATGGTTGCCACAATATTTAGAAGATATTAATCACATTTTTTCATTAAAAACATTATTTTAAAGAGTAAATACATTTTTGCATTCGAGAGTTGCTACTCAAGCAGTTCTCATGCCATATTGCTTAAGAAGTGAGCCAGCCTTCTTTCTGGTTAACAAAGGCACATGAATCAGCCAGGTAGCTCTGGATGGATACACACACACACACACACACACACACCGTCTTGTACAGCTAACCTATGCAATTCAGTCCCATTCAAAATCCTATTTTCTCGAACCCCAAACCCTAACCCGTACTCTAACCCTAACCTTAAACTTAACCTTAACCCAAAAACCTAACCCACACACAGAGACAGAGAAAGAGAGAGAGAGACTTTTGATTTGAAGAACACAATGGCACGTTTCCAGATGTATAATTCATCTGCCTTTTCTCTCTTGTTTTTCCTCTTTCTGCATTCCAGTGTGTTCTGCATGCTATGAATATTCATTACACAGTCCTGTTCCATCCACAAGGTTCATTATGATGAAGTGGGCTTTGTTTCTCATGCCTCTCACATGCAGCTGGGCCAGCTGAATACTGGGTGACTCACCAGTACAGGTGTGATACAGCATCACTTCACTACACTCACAAATCTACCATGTCACTCTGACATATTCATATAGCTAACACAGGTCTGATATGATGATGGCCACTGGCCAGTTTAGCCACAATACTTTACTGCAGAACCAACCACAACCCCTCATGGACTCTTGAGACAAATTAAAGACAATCATTCAAAATGTGTTTACAAAGACCATTAAGAAATCTTTTTTTTTTCAGTGCACATTTTCAAACACGCTCGCACACTACGTAATTTGTTAATATAATGGATTTTTGTGAGCCGCTAATAATGAAAATAGACAATCCATTTGAGTGATTGTATAATTACATACTTAGTAATGAATCTACAGCACCTTCGGAAAGTTTTCAGACCCCTTGACTTTTTCCACATTTTGTTACGTCACAGCCTTATTCTAAAATGGATTAAATAAAACATGTCCCTTAGCAATCTACACACAATACCACATAATGACAAAGTGAAAATAGTTATTTTGGCATTTTTGCAAATGTATAAAAAAAAATAAAAAATAGAAATACCTTATTTACATAAGAATTCAGACCCTTTGCTATGAGAATCGAAATTGAGCTCATCCTGTTTCCATTGATTATTCTTGAGATGATTCTACAACTTGATTGGAGTCTGCCTGTGATAAATTCAATTGATTGGACATGATTTAGAAAGACACACACCTGTCTATATAAGGTCCCACAGTTGACAGTGCATGTCAGAGCAACAGTGGCTTCAGGACAAGACTCTGAATGTCCTTGAGTGACCCAACCAGAGCCCGGACTTGAACCCGATCAAACATCTCTAGAGAGACCTGAAAATAGCTGTGCGGCAATGCTCCACATCCAACCTGACAGAGCTTGAGAGTATCTGCAGAGAAGAATGGGAGAAACTCCCCCAATAAAGGTGTGCCAAGCTTGTAGCGTCATACCCAAGAAGTACTTTGCTGCCAAAGTACTGAATAAAAACAAAGTACTGAATAAAGGGTCTGAATACTTATGTAAATGTGATTATTTCAGTTGTTGTTTTTTTCATACAAAATTTCCCCCCAAAAATTCTGCTTTGTCATTACGGGGTATTGTGTGTAGATTGATGAGGGGAAAAAAACAATTGAATCCATTTTAGAATACGGCTAACCTAACACAATTTGGAAAATGTTAAGGGGTCTGAATACTTTCTGAATGCACTGTAGATAGCAACAGAACTTGCTATATACATTATAGCAACACTAAAAACTATGTTCTGTCAACCCTCAAAACCTCACATTCAGACAGTGGACGCAAGGTAATGGTGCATTACAATGTATTGAGTATATACACACATGATAAATTCATATTAATACTGTAGTGTCCGGCAGTACAATACAATTCATCCCCCCTGGAAGAAGGTATGAGAAAAACAGTAATAAGTGGAAGGGCCAGAGTTCAGGACATGTTGTACGTTAATCTGTATTCTCCTCAGACAGCCAGTCAGCCAGACCCCTGGCCCCAGGACCTGCTCTGCTCTGGGGGTCACATGGATCCCAGGATGGGTGCTGCATAGCAAACTCAGGCCCTGCCACCTGCAAAAGAGGGGAACAGTGCTGTTCTCTTATTAGTAGGAGAAACAGTCCCAATGAGAGTTTAGCTATAATATCTCTTCTCCTCCAACTTCAATATGCTCATCTCAGCAGCTCTTTTTTTTAGCTATGGGTAGTAGTCAGTGATATGGAATAGAGAATGCATGAGGCTGAACTGATTGCTGCACAGTAAGCATGTACTGTTAAATTGATCAAAATGGGGGCTGAGTAAGTAGAAACTAGTCTGGGGTCAAAAAAACTAGTCTGGGGTATGTTGAGCGTTTGCTTGAGCCCATTGGTTCCATTTCACCAGGCAAGTTCAAATACTATTTAAACCCAGGTCTGGTTTACTAGGTGTTTATGCAGCCCTGTTGGTGGCAGGCAGGCAGCAACAGTGGAGGACAGGATAATGTAAACTCCCCGCTGACACCATTAGCCTGGATGACACAGTGTCATTTAGTCTGTTTGCGGCTCTGCCTTGGGTGGCCACCAACCCATAAATAACCTGTCATCGAACATATATTTTCCATGAGAGGCTTAGAGATGGCCCAGTGCTGAAGTTGGCCTATTGACTGGTTGAGCTGAACTAGCCCATCTCCCTCCCTCATCATATTGCAATTTATAGAACACCCGTTTACCTGACCTCTACCTCCTCTCCCCGTGTGTCCTCTCCGCTGCACTCTATTGCTTCCACACTATTTATTTACGATATTACAACATAATCTTGCAGGTGCACTGAATGTTTAATCAAATTTAGCATATTTTACTGTTTGGTTTCCATTGAATAATTTATATCACAAGAATGAATGAAGATGTAGAGGCATTCAAATAACTTCCGAGATAAAATAAAAATGTATTTAAAAAGGACCGCAGAAATTAAAGAGGAGAGGAGGGACCCCCCGCGGGACATGCTTAGCATATAAATAGATGGGAAAAGATGAAACTTCAGCAAAAGTTATTGGTCCAATTATTTAGCTCCATTCTTTGGGGTTTAGTGCGTAGCAGTATTTATTGAAGTAATCAGACCTTTTATTACTGACACAACCAGTCCGTCACATTTTAAACTAGCCCGGTAACGTATTATTTTTATTTTCTCTAATGAACTAATGATTAGAAGACTGGAGGAGGCTGGCAGAGTGGATTTATTGGGTGTTGAGTGATTCACGCACCCCATGCTGCAGCCCCTGCAGCTCTGTAGCTGAGACTAGAAGACGATTCTAAACATCATCACCATCCCCCTTATAAGGCCATTTGAAGGAGAGAGACCCTGTCCCTCTGAGCACCAATCACTCTTCAGACGTAATGTAGTGTGTGTGGTGGTGGAAACACTCAGAGGACAAACCTCATTGCTGCCACCGACCTGTCAGCAACAAGGGCGCTGTATCCTCTCATTGGCTGGCCACGTATCATTTGAATTCCCAGGGAAGAGACAGCAGGGAACAGTAGGGCACACAGGTTATTCTTGATAATGGTAATACTGTACCTTCGCCCTCCCTGTGAAGGTGAACATTCCTCTTTCCCTGGGAGGGACACGGACCAGGACCGGACAAAGACACACCTTGGCTGCACCGTTATGAGAGGGATAGGTGGTGACTGAATAAGCACAACAACAGCCAGGGGCTGATGGATGACTCCTGGCATGGGAAGGGGGATCGAAGGGATTGATCCGAGGCCCCGGTATATCCACCAGTGTTTTTACCCTCTGTCAAACAGGTGCTGAGGGGAGATGGATGCTGTCTGCTCAGGCAGTGGATTAATGGCTGTCTGATATTGAGATGGGTCCCACCACCCCACCCCACCCCCAACCCAGCAGAGAGGCAGGTTCCTTCAGGCTGGGTTAGAGCGGTATTGACAGGGGCTCAAGGCACCAGGAGGTGTGAGCCTGGAGGTTCCACTGTCTAACATCCCCTACAACCCCCCAACCCCCACACCCTGCAGGAGAGAGTAAGGATGGAGGGAAGGAGGGAGGGAGCATAGCCTGGCCATCCAGACTAGGGCCACCACATCTAGCCAGACATAAATATTGATTGTTAGAGGGCTTGGCCTCTCTCTCTCTTCACTAGATTATTTGCTCTTTGCGTTGGACGAACGGTCACTGTAATAAATGTGTATGTGTTCCTGGTTGACGGTCACTTATCTCCAACACAGAGTATATAAATTGCCAATTGCTCTCCGGTAATGACCAAAATATAACCTCCCGTGCAATTACCAGTGACTTAGCTACTGTGCTCCAAATTAAATATGTGCCATGCAATTACAATTCATGTTGTCTGTGGACGCATGGTGATGCATTCAGTAAACAGAGATTCCATTGGTGTAATTGAGGAGGAAAGAAAACATGTTACATCTATTTCAACATCAACCCAACTTTAGCACAACAAAATGACACAGGCTTATATCGACATCCAAAACATGTACCCATTTTGCGAGCCAAAAAAACGGGAGGCTAGCATGTTTTAAATGATGGCGTTATGACCACATTAGCTAGTGAGGAAAGAACATACAGTTGAAGTCGGAAGTTTACATACACCTTAGTCAAATACATTTAAACTCAGTTTTTCACAATTCCTGACATTTAATCCTAGTAACAATTCCCTGTCTTAGGTCAGTTAGGATCACCACTTTATTTTAAGAATGTGAAATGTCAGAACAATAGTAGAGAGAATGATTTATTCCAGCTTTTATTTCTGTCACCACATTCCCAGTGGGTTAGGAGTTTACATACACTCAATTAGTATTTGGTTGCACTGTCTTTACATTGTTTAACTTGGGTCAAACGTTTTGAGTAGCCTTCCACAAGCTTCCCACAATAAGTTGGGTGAATTTTGGCCCATCCCTCCTGACAGAGCTTGTGTAACTGAGTCAGATTTGTAGGCCTCCTTGTTCGCACATGCTTTTTCAGTTCTGCCCTCAAACGTTCTATACGATTGAGGTCAGGGCTTTGAGTTGGCCACTCCAATACCTTGACTTTGTTGTCCTTAAGCCTTTTTGCCACAACTTTGGAAGTATGCTTGGGGTCATTGTCCATTTGGAAGGCCCATTTGCAACCAACCTTTAACTTCTTGACTAATGTCTTGAAATGTTGCTTGAATATATCCATGTAATTATCCTATCTCATGATGCCATCTATTTTGTGAAGTGCACCAGGCCATCCTGCAGAAAAGCACCCCCACACCATGATGCTGTCACCCCCATGCTTCACGGTTGGGATGGTGTTCTTCGGCTTGCAAGACTCCCCCTTTTTCCTCCAAACATAATGATGGTCATTATGGCCAAACTGTTCTATTTTTGTTTCATCATACCAGAGGACATTTCTCCAAAAAGTACGATCTTTGTCCCCATGTGCAGTTGCAACCCGTAGTCTGGCTTTTTTATGGCGGTTTTGGACCAGTGGCTTCTTCCTCGCTGAGAGGCCTCTCAGGTTGTGTCAATATAGGACTCGTTTTACTGTGGATATAGATACTTTTGTACCTGTTTCCTATAGCATCTTCACAAGGTCTTTTGCTGTTGTTCTGGGATTGATTTGCACTTTTCGCGCCAAGGTTCGTTCAGCTCTAGGAGACAGAACGCATCTCCTTCCTGAATGGAATGACAGCTGTGTGGTCCCATGGTGTTTATACTTGCATACTATTGTTTGTACAGATGAACGTGGTACCTTCAGGCATTTGGAAATTGCTCCCAAGGATGAACCAGACTTGTGGAGGTCTACAATTTTTTTTCTGAGGTCTTAGCTGATTTCTTTAGATTTTCCCATGATGTCAAGCAAAAAGGGACTGAGTTTGAAGGTAAGCCTTGAAATACATCCACAGGTACACCTCCAAATGACTCAAATGATGTCAATTAGCCTATCAGAAGCTTCTAAAGCCATGACATCATTTTCTGGAATTTTCCAAGCTGTTTAAAGGCACAGTTAACTTAGTGTATGTAAACTTCTGACCCACTGGAATTGTGATACAGTGAATTATAAGTGAAATAATCTGTCTGTAAACAATTGTTGGAAAAATGACTTGTATCATTCACAAATTAGATGTCCTAACCGACTTGCCAAAACTATAGTTTGTTAACAAGAAATTTGTGGAGTGGTTGAAAAACGAGTTTCAATGACTCCAACCTAAGTGAATGTAAACTCCCGACTTCAACTGTATACACAAGGGATCGATACATAAAGGATCAGTAGTATTGAAATAGTATAATCATATGTGTGTACATGTGTGCGTGTGTGAGAGATTAATTGGAAATTATTGTAATTCAAATGGAAAAAAGGGGGGGAAAATATTTTCTTCTCTGAATGTCTTCCCAGACTTTGGCCCATTTTATAGCATTACAGTTTCAAAGACAGTTAAATTAACTCAAACTATGTGAGATCTAATGATGAACAGGCACAACCTGATTGGTATATGTAGGACACATTGAAGGTCACTGTCCAAGAACAATAACTCTACTTGTGTGCAAAAATGTTATGGATTCCTTTCAGTTTTAGGCATGTTGTGTGAAGTGAGAGCAGGACTTCAGTATGCTGTTAGTGTTCTCTCTCGACCCTTTCTAATTTTCTCCCTTTCTCTCTCTGTCTCTCTCTCTCTCTCTCCCCACATCACCCACAATTTCTCAACGCTGCCTGAAAAAATTGCTACAGCTGGTTTTCACAAAATGCCCAGTAAGACAACAGGGTGTGCTCTCTCTCAGATTAATGAGTACTTAAATGCAAGCGGACAGCAACGGAATTAACAAGAGCCCTCAAATTCCCCCCACCTCTTGTTTTCAAAGATCCTCCTCGGCTGATATCTAATTAAAAAACTGCACCATGAAATGTGCACTTCACACTTTTCTCCTCACTCTCTCATCATGGATGAGACAAGGGAATAATAGCCTTCTGCAGTCTGCTGATGACTTACCCTTGGAGGCAGGTCAAGAACCTTGTAGGGCTTTCAGACTCCTCTGAGTGAAGGGTGTAGAAGGCGTGATTGTTCATTTATAACCGAAACCTCTATAAAGAAGGTATGAGAAGAGGGCACCGGTGTCTAATCGAGCCATGCTCAATATTATAAAGTATTGGCCAGTAGATAGAGCAAAGATAGATAGTGTTATGTTTGTTCCTTTATGAATTACAAACCCGGGGCATAGGTTGAACTACTTTTAATAATGAAATACTTCAGCTAGCAATACCACATTGTGTAGCCATGCAAGGCATACTATCGACAACCCCTGTGTGTATGGCGCGTTGCCTTATGTGTAACATAGGCTTAATGTTATTTCACATAACAACACAGCTGGTAGCATCGCATACCTTGTTACTCAAACAAAACATTTCACTGCACCTATCCGGTATGTGACAATAAAAAATATATTATATATTTTTTTACTTTACTTATCAGGGATACACAACAGCGCAAATGTCATAAAATACAAACCACACAAACTGGAGCAGGGTTTGAGCACCAGCACTCTTAAATAACTCCTAGAGGTTCAATTAGTAGTGACCAGTTGGGAACCACAGTAACCGTGAAACACAAACAAAAAGGATGAACATTTATTTTGGACAGAATAGGTAGATTAAAGTGTAGCACAAATGTAGGCCACCCACTACATGGATTAGGGTGGAAATCAATTCCACAAAAAAGGAATCATTCTCCTGTTTTAGGGGGTGGGGGTACTCGGGCAGCCTGCCCACTCCACTTCTTGATTTATTCCGGTTCTGTCCACTCCTCCGAGTGGGCCTGAGGCACAAAGAAACAGGGAACAGTAAATATGTCTCAACTGTTAGACTCAATATTTACAAGAGGAATAAATTATTTCCTCATGATAATCACCTATTTTAACAATAATAGTCCATTCTCCATTTATAAATAGTTATACAAACACCTTTAAAAACACTTGTCCATCATTTGAAAGCACTTGTCCATTCTTTAAAAATGAGTTACAGTTGAAGTCGGAAGTTTACGTACTCTTAGGTTGGAGTCATTAAAACTCGTTTTTCAACCACTCCACAAATGTCTTGTTAACAAACTATAGTTTTGGAATGTCGGTTAGGACATCTACTTTGTGCATGACACAAGTCATTTTTCCAACAATTGTTTACAGACAATTGGAGGTGTACCTGTGGATGTATTTCAAGTCCTATCTTCAAACTCAGTGCCTCTTTGCTTGACATCATCGGAAAATCAAAAGAAATCAGCCAAAATTGTAGACCTCCACAAGTCTGGTTCATCCTTGGGAGCAATTTCCAAACGCCTGCAGGTACCATGTTCATCTGTACAAACAATAGTACGCAAGTATAAACACCATGGGACAAAGCAACCTTCATACCGCTCAGGAAGGAGACGCCTTCTGTCTCCTAGAGATGAACGTACTTTGGTGAAAAAAGTGCAAATCAATCCCAGAACAACAGCAAAGGACCTTGTGAAGATGCTGGAGGAAACGGGTACAAAAGGATCTATATCCACAGTAAAACGAGTCCTATATTGTCATAACCTGAAAGGCAGCTCAACAAGGATGAAGCCCCTGCTCCAAAACCGCCATAAAAAAGCAAGACTACGGTTTGCAACTGCACATGGGGACAAAGATCGTACTTTTTGGAGAAATGTCCTCTGGTCTGATGAAACAAAAATAGAACTGTTTGGCCATAATGCCCATCATTATGTTTGGAGGATAAAGGGGGAGGCTTGCAAGCCAAAGAAAACCATCCCAACCGTGAAGCACGGGGTGGCCGAAAATATGTGGGCAGAACTGAAAAAGCGTGTGTGAGCTAGGAGGCCTACAAACCTAACTAAGCTCTGTCAGGAGAAATGGGCCAAAATTCACCCATCTTTCTTTGGGAAGCTTGTGGAAGGCTACTTGAAACATTTGACACAGGTTAAACAATTTAAAGACAATGCTACCAAATACTAATTGAATGTATGTACATTTCTGTCCCACTGGGAATGTGATGAGAAAAATAAAAGCTGAAATAAATAATTCCCTGTACTATTATTCTGACATTTCACATTATTACAATAAAGTGGTGATCCTAACTGACCTAAGACAGGGAATTTTTGCTAGGATTAAATGTCAGGAATTGTGAAAAACTGAGTTTAAATGTATTTGGCTAAAGTGTATGTAAACCTCTGACTTCAACTGTACATCAAAAAGCCGCAATCTTGGTCCTTAAAAAATTAAGTAACATAATTTAAAACGTTTCACTTACCTGTGTATTTTAAGTGCCTGTCTGGGTTTTTCCAGTCGTCTGTCTGATGCACTGTTGAAGCTCCACAGTAGCCCCACCCCCTTTTCCAGCTCCAGTGTTGTTTACTGAGGTCAATCCTCATCTCCGTCCCAAGCCATCCTGCCACGCGTGATGGCCTTTAAATACACACCTCAATCTTGTAAAGCACCAATGGAAATGTATATTCAATCATTGATACTTGAATTCTCACGAGGGAGACGACATTCTCTCGAGTGGTTGAGAATCCCTGGGAAGTGGTGTGCTTTTGTATTCCCTCCGTAGTTGCACCCCAATGTTGTCAGTGATGCTCCTGTCAGTAGACAATGTCAAGTCATGCTTAAAAACACACAAAAATAGATGTGAGCAAGCCATTTGTGAGCAAGCCATTTTCAGATGGAATATACAACAATACAGGTTCTTTATACCTTATTTCGTCATTTCATGACACAAACACTTGTAGGATAAGCTCCATCACCAAGCAACCCCCCCCTATGATGCCACAACCAGCAAAAAAAGAAAAGAAACCAGATGTATTTAATTTCCAGGAAAAGGTTTATATCTCATATACAGTAGAAGAGATGGCATTGTAGTGTGATCAAAAACCAACCAAAGTGTCGATACAGCAGGCAGAACTAAGCTCTCCGGAGGAGGACCCTCAGAAAAGAATCACACACAGATTGGGTTTATGTGTCTGAAAGGAACCACTAGTCATGGGAGCGTAGGAGCAACCAGTCCAAAACAAAATGGGGTAGCACTTTGGTTTACAGTGCAAAAATAACAGGGTAACTGGAAATTAATAGGAAACAACAAGTACATTCTTAATAAGTATATGGTGAAATGTAATAATCCGTTAATAGTTAGTATGTAACTGCTAAATCCGGACATTAAGTGTGATGAGTGATCATGGTTGTTATGAAGAAACTATTATTATTTACTTAAGAACTATCGTAATAGAGGACACTAAGTTATGTAGTAAGTATTTATTAAGGTCATTTCACCTCTTCTCAGCAGTACCATATACTTATTAAGAAAGTACTTGGAACTTGCCTAGAAAGACTTTGTACTTCACTGGGAAACATCAAAGGGAAACTTCACTGCTAGACACTATTTGAGGTGTTTTTCCAGTTTCCCTACATAATTATGAGTGAAGAGAATTGTTTCAAACATAATTATGCACCATAGCAGTATTTTTTTTATTTTCAACCAATGACTTGGTTTGTTTATTGAGCCTGCAGTCTGATCTAAAAATGTATTGTAGCAATTATTGTGGCCTGTGCTTCGCCGATTGCACGATCACGCTAGCAGCGAGTAGATATGGTTGTCATTGTTCAATAGAGCCATTAGATTATGATCTGATCTTCCAAGACATTGCAGGATATCTAGGTTGACAAATTTTCCCTGACTTTGTACAGACTGCAGCCTGATGGCAGCCCTACCGGCAAGACCAGCAAGCAGAGATGTGGAGCCACCTCAGACTCCAATTGGTGGTGCTATGCGGGTGCTGTTGAGCCATGCTGACAGAAGAGGAATGTCTGTGCTGCAAGAAATTTGATCGAGGACAGCTTTTACTGGAGGGTCACTGCAGACCCCATGGATCGTGTGTGTGTGACAGACCATTGAAGTTTCAACGCACATATGGATAGAGGTGTGGTGGAGACGTTCTTCAGAACCTCCAAGATCAACTGGCGGCAGAAGCCTTGACCAGCTGGACCAGGAGAGCAAAATAGTAAGTTGTTTTGTTGTCGGTAGCTCTCTTTTCACACAAGGTTGTGTTGTTGCACATTAAAAACAGAAATACCTTATTTACATAAGTATTCAGATCCTTTGCTATGAGACTCAAAATTGAGCTCACGTGCATCTTGTTTCAATTTATCATCCTTGAGATGTTTCTACAACTTGATTTGAGATCACCTGTGGTAAATTACATTTATTGGACATGATTTGGAAAGGCACACACCTGTCTATGTAAGGTCACACAGTTGACAGTGCATGTCAGAGCAAAAACCAAGCCATGAGGTCAAAGGAATTGTCCGTAGAGCTCCGAGACAGGGTTTTGTCGAGCCACAGATCTGGGGAAGGGTCACAAAACATTTCTGCAGCATTGAAGGTCCACAAGAACATTCTTAAATGGAAGAATTTTCGAACCATCAAGGCTATTCCTAGAGCTGGCCCCCCGGCCAAACTAAGTAATCAGGGGAGAAGGGCTTTGGTCAGGGAGGTGACCAAGAACCCGATGATCCCTCTGACAGAGCTCTAGAGTTCCTGTGAGGTGATGGGAGAACTTTCCAGAAGGACAACCATCTCTGCAGCACTCCACCAATCAGGCCTTTATGGTAGAGTGGCCAGACAGAAGCCACTCCTCAGTAAAAGCCAATTGACAGCCCGCTTGGAGTTTGCCAAAAGGCACCTAAAGACTCTCAGATCATGAGAAACAAGATTCTCTGGTCTGATGAAATCAAGATTGAACTCTTTGGCCTGAACGCCAAGCGTCACGTCTGGAGGAAACCTTGCCCTAATTCCTATAGTGAAGTATGGTGGTGGCAGTACCATGCTGTGTGGGTGTCATACCGAAGAAGACTTGAGGCTGTAATCACTGCCAAAGGTGCTTCAACAAAGTACTGAGTAAAGGGTTTGAATACTTATGTAAATGTGATATTTCAGTTTTTTTAATTTTTAATACATTTGCTAACATTTCTAAAAACCTCTTTTAGCTTTGTCATTATAGGGAAATGTGTGTAGATTGATGAGGGGGGAAATGAACAAAAGTTTGTAACGTATCAAAATGTGGAAAAAGTCAAGGGGTCTGAATACTTTCCGAATGCACTATATATGCCTAACCTTTCCATAATTGTTCTTACATACTGCTTTGTAAACTCCCTTCGGTCTCTAGAGCAAATACACTTTGTCTTATACACAAGCCATGTCTACCTATTTGCTACATTGACAGACTAATATACTGTTTTTTTGAAACACGTTGACTTGCCAACAAATGAAATTATACACCAACTCCCTGCATCATTTGTTTTAGCAGCTACATTGTTGCTAGTTACTTCCCAATACACTTCATGAATATCACAATGAATGAATCCAGAAGTTGAAGTCAACACTTTGCTGGTTTCTGATGGAATGAAATGTTACCCCAGCAGCCTGTGCTTGTAGTTTGCATATCCAGGTATTGAGCACTAAACTTTACAGTTGTTGTTGACACACAAAAAAAACATATTTGCAAGCTGATGTTCGAATGGCTGGTTCAGTGAGTAACATTAGCTACCTGTTGACACCCATTCTCAACTGGATCCACCCCCACAGGGGTGGTACTACGCCATAAAATTGCAATGAATTCTGCAAATTGTGGTTTGCGTACAACCAGGAAATGTAGCCCTTTTCTACTAGAGTGATGCAGAAACGTTTGTATTTGTTTGCAGTGAGGGAATGCTATTTCTTTTTTTACACAAAAATATTTCTGGACATATACAGTGAAAGAGCTGCGGTGAAATTTTCCGTTAACAAAAACATTTGACAAATTACATTCTACAGTACTTATACTGTATGTGGGCCAACCTCAAAATGTATCTTGGGTCTTTGCTTGGTAATTTATCTTGTCATTGCCTTCTTGTTTCCACCTCGTTTCCCTTGTTTCCTATAACTTTCTGGTCATTACCCAGTTACTTCAGCACTGTACCTAATGAATTATTATGTAACCTACTGGTAATTTCTTTATAGTTTCACCGAAGTTTCTGTGTACTTATGGGGCCTTGGCCCTACATTCTAAAGCAAACATGTGTGCCACGTTGTTCAATTCTCGGGCCAACTCTTTTCTCTGTGTATATCAATGATGTCGCTCTTGCTGCTGGTGATTCTCTGATCCACCTCTACGCAGATGACACCACTCTGGCCCTTCTTTGGACACTGTGCTAACAAACCTCAAAACGAGCTTCAACACCATACAACACTCCTTCTGTGGCCTCCAACTGCCTTTAAATGCTAGTAAAACTAAGTGCATGCTCTTCAACCGATTGTTGCCCGCACCCTCCCGCCCAACAAGCATCACTACTCTGGGAGGTTCTGACCTAGAATATGTGGACAACTACAAATACCTAGGTGTCTGGTTAGACTGTAAACTCTCCTTCCAGACTCATATTAAGCATCTCCAATCCAAAATTACATCTAGAATCTGCTTTCCATATTGCAACAAAGCCTCCTTCACTCATGCTGCCAAACATACCCTCGTAAAACTGACTATCCTACCGATCCTTGACTTCGGCGATATCATTTACAAAATAGCCACCAACACTCTACTCAGCAAACTGGAGGTAGTCTATCACAGTGCCTCCGTTTTGTCACCAAAGCCCCATATACTACCCACCACTGCGACCTGTATGCTGGCTCCAGGTCATCTATAAGTCTATGCTAGGTAAAACCCCGCCTTATCGCAGCTCACTGGTCACCATAGCAGCACCCACCCGTAACACGCGCTCCAGCAGGTATATTGCACTGGTCATCCCCAAAGGCAACACATCCTATGGCTGCCTTTCCTTCCAGTTCTCTGCTGCCAATGAATGGAATGAATTGTAAAAAATCTCTGAAGCTGGAGTCATATCTCCCTCTCTAACTTTAAGCATCAGCTGTCAGAGCAGCTTGCCTGTACACACTGTACACAGCCAATCTGTAAATAGCACACAACTAACTCATCCCCATATTATTACTTACCCTCTTGCTATTTTGCACCCCAGTGTCTCTACTTGCACATCATCATCTGCACATTTATCACTCCAGTATTAATGCTAAATTGTAATTATTTAGCCTCTACGGCCTATTTATTGCTTACTCTTCTACATTTGCACACACTGTACATTTTTCTATTTTTCTTTTCTATTGTATTATTAACTGTAAGTATATTTATGTGTAACTCTGTGTCGCACTGCTTTGCTTTTCCTTGGCCAGGTCGCAGTTGTAAATTAGAGCCTGTTCTCAACTGGCCTACCTGGTTAAATAAAGGTGAAATATATATTTTTTTAAATAAAATTGTTTCACCACAGTTTCATTGTACCTATGTGGCCTTGACACTGTATTCTAAACCAAAGAACTGTTCCCCTGTAAATGACTATTACTTTCTTATTTGTTTCATCATATTGTTTTGCTGTTGTGTACTTTACTGTCTTTTTTTTTTACAACTTTACTTTTATGTATATCCAATTTAATTTCATGCAATTTCTCCCCAGACAAATGAACACAAGTAATTAATCTACTATGTTCATTAACGGAACTTAACATGAATTGTTTGGCTTAGCCGTCTGGGCCTATGTGTGAATGCGCTGGTTACTGCACTCTGGCTTCAATTCAGTGTTGTGTTGTGGTGCAGGTAGATTGACTGGACAAGGGACACACTGCTGTCGGTTCTGGTCTTTTGTTACTGGATGAAATGAAATAACTGAAATGAATCAATGCCGTGCAAGGCATTGACATGAAATGGCGAGTCTCTCTATGCTGCAAGCATCGAACCAGACTCATATAATACATTCGTTATGCAGTAGAAGTCTTTAATTAACATAAGTGCTATAATTCAAAGTTAATCAACAGTAATATTTCCTATTACATAGTCTGAACAAAAGAGTTCATAAATGCTTTATGAGTCAAACATTCTACACCCGGTTTAAACAAATAACTAGATTTCACCTCCTTCCTATAGGCCAAATTTAGACTATTATACAACAACACTCTCCATATAAGATTTTGAATATCGTTCATGAGTTAGCCCCACAAATGTATGAACGGCTGAGCCTGATGTCCTTTTGGTAAGCTATCTCATTAATTTATATAATGTAACCAAGTGAGCAGAGACTCAAGGCAATTGCTTCGTGCTTGCTACCATACCCTATAATTCTGTATTTCTTTGTGAATAACTTGTAAACAGGTAAACCAGAAAAGCCACATCCCTGATTGGCAGATGAGTGGCCATCCTGATTAGAATCACCTGCTGCTCATCGGTTGTTCCTTACAAATGCTGTCTTGAATTAAAATAACATTTTACCTAAATAAGGCTGCAATGCCGAAACATCTGTGTACACAATCCCTGATGCCGTGAAAATAATAATGATACCAAAAATGAGGTTTTCTTTATGCCACATTATTTTGAGTGTGGACCCATTACACATTTTCTTTGTCTAAATTTGCAGGTTTTACACTCCAGCCAAGCTTCTGGGAGAGTGCAATGGTCCCCTTGTGATTAACTACATTCCAAAAGACCAAACGCTAATATAAATGAGTAAAACAATGGCAAATATCCGGAAAACGTGTGGCGAGACAGCATTTGCCTCAGTACTTTTCAATCTGCCACACCACTTTCAAAGAAGCAGCACCAAACGTGTTAAGCTCCATTTTTATGGAATGGTCTGCCTATCCATGTGAGAGACTCAGACTCGGTCTCAACCTTTACGTCTTTGTTGAAGACTCATCTCTTCAGTAGGTCCTATGATTGAGTGCAGTCTGGCACAGGAGTGTGAAGGTGAACGGAAACGGAGCAACGAACCGCCCTTGCTGTCTCTGCCTGGCCAGTTCCCCTCTCTCCACTGGGATTCTCTGCCTCAAACCCTATTACAGGGGCTGAGCCACAGGCTTACTGGTGCTCTTCCATGTCATCCCTAGGAGGGGTGCGTCACTTGAGTGGGTTGAATCACTGACATGATCTTTCTGTCCGGGTTGGCGCCCCCCTTGGGTTGTGCCGTGGGAGAGATCTTCCTGGGCTATACTCTGCCTTGTCTCAGGAGTGTAAGTTGGTGGTTGGAGATATTCCTCTAGTGCTGTGGGGGCTGTGTTTTGGTTAAGTGGGTGGGGTTATATCCTGCCTGTTTGGCCCTGTCCAGGGGTATCGTCGGACGGGGCCACAGTGTCCCCCGACCCCTCCAGTCTCAGCCTCCAGTATTTATGCTGCAATAGTTTATGTGTCGTGGGGCTAGGGTCAGTCTGTTATATCTGGAGTATTTCTCCTGTCTTATCTGGTGTCCTTTGTGAATTTAAGTATGCTAATTCTCTCTCTTTATTTCTCTATTTTTTCTCTCTTTTATTTCTTTCTTTCTCTCTCTTGGAGGACCTGAGCCCTAGGACCATGCCTAGGACCATGCCTCAGGACTACCTGGCCTGATGAATTCTTACTGTCCCCAGTCCACCTGGTCGTGCTGCTGCTCCAGTTTCAACTGTTCTGCCTGCGGCTATGGAACTCTGACCTGTTCACCGGAAATGCTACCTGTCCCAGACCTGCTGTTATCAACTCTCTAGAGACAGCAGGAGCGGTAGAGATACTCTCAATGATCGGCTGTGAAAAGCCGACTGACATTTACTCCTGAGGTGCTGACCTGTTGCACCCTCTACAACCACTGTGATTATTATTATTTGACCCTGATGGTCATCTATGAACATTTGAACATCTTGGCCATGTTCTGTTATGATCTCCACCTGGCACAGCCAGAAGAGGACTGGATACCCCTCATAGCCTGGTTCCTCTCTAGGTTTCTTCCTAGGTTCTGGACATTCTAGGGAGTTTTTCCAAGCCACCGTGCTTCTACACCTGCATTGATTGCTGTTTGGGGTTTTAGGCTGCGTTTCTGTACAGCACTTTGTGACATCAGCTGATATAAGAAGGGCTTTATGAATACATTCGATTGATTGATAGGCATTTTCATTAGTTCACTTCATAGATGTTACACCCTGTATATAAATTCATGATTGTGTATTTATTCCTCGTGTTACTATTTTTATTATAATTTTTTAAACTCTGCGTCATTGGGAAGGGCTAATAATAGATAGCATTTCACAGTAAAGTATTTCACATTGAATTTGATGTGTGTGACAAATAAAATGTCATTTGATTTAGATAGTTGCACGTTTTGCAACGGAATTCCTCTTCTTCAGAGGAGGAGCAGCAAGGATCAGACCAATGTGCAGCGTGGTAAGTGTCCATAATGATATATTTAATAAAATCAACAGAACACTGAACAAAATAACAAAAGTACAAACAAACAACCGAAACAGTCCCGTATGGTGAAAACACTAACACAGGATAGACATAAACATAGAATGCCCACCCCAACTCACGCCCTGACCAACTAAAATAAAGAAATAAAAAGGGAACTAAGGTCAGAACGTGACAAACGTTAAAAAACGCATGTGTTTCTTATTGGACAAGTTGACATAGTACCTCCCCCAATTTTAGCCCATTTGCCTCTGTTTTGTCAAGTGAATACTAGCCTTGCTGACGTGACCAACGTGACTACACAGCGAAGAGCTGTGACCCACTTTGTAGGACTTCGAGAGCTGGTGTCAGCCAGACTAAATGAAAACGACCCTGTCCCTGGGAAATTATGCAGTAACCCTCATGCTCGCTGCGACAGGTGGATTCACTTATCAGTCCCAGAGTTCTCCTAGATACAGCCTACAGCGCATCATCAACAATGTCTCTCAGTGTCACGTTCTGACCTTTATTTCCTTTGTTTTGTATTTATTTAGTATGGTCAGGGCGTGAGTTGGGTGGGCAGTCTATGTTGGTTTTTCTATGTTTTGGGGCATTTCTATGTTTCGGCCTAGTATGGTTCTCAATCAGAGGCAGGTGTCATTAGTTGTCTCTGATTGAGAATCATACTTAGGTAGCCTGGGTTGCACTGTTTGTTGGTGGGTGATTGTCTATGTTAGTGGCTTGTGTCAGCACAGGTCTAATTTGTAGCTTCACGGTCGTCATTTGTTTATTGTTTTGTATGCAGTGTCAGTACTTTCTTTATTAAAGATTTACCATGGACACTTACCACGCCGCATATTGGTCCTCTGATCCGTTTCACCTCTCCTCTTCAGATGAAGAGGAGGACGACCGTGACAGAATCACCCACCAACCAAGGACCAAGCGGCGTGGTAAAAAACAGCGACGCAGCAGCAGCAACAACAACAGCGGCCAGCATCACAGGACTCCTGGACATGGGAGGAGATACTGAACGGAGAGGGACCCTGGGCACAGGCTGGGGAATATCGCCGCCCCAAAGCAGAGCTGGAGGCAGCGAAAGCTGAGCGGCGGCGATATGAGGAGGCAGCACGGCAGTGCGACAGGTACGAGAGACAGCCCCCCCCCCAAAATTGGAGGGGGCACACGAGGGGTGGAGCTAAGCCAGGTAGCAGACCTGCGCTCACTCCTCGTGCTTATTATAAGCAGCGCGTGTTGCCAGTACGGGTCCATAGCCCGGTGCGCTATGGGACAGCCCCCCGAGAGTGTCATGCGAGTGCGGGCATCGAGCCAGGGCGTATGGTGCCTGCTCAGCGGGTCTGGTCGCCGGTACACAGTTCTGGTCCAGGGTATCCTGCGCCGGCTCTGCGTGCTGTGTCTCCGGGGCGCTGGGAGGGTGCAGTGCGTCCTCTGCCTGCGCTCCGCTCGTGTCGGGCAAATGTGGGAGTGGAGCCTAAGGGAGAGGTGCGTGTAGTAAGCACTAGATCTCCCGTGCTTACCCACAGCCCGGTTCAACCTGTGCCTGCACTCTGGAGGGTCCTGGCTAGAGTGGTTGTCCAGCCTGGGGAAGTGGTGCCAAGGTTGTGCTCCAGTGCTCCCCCACGGCCCGGTCCTTCAGGTGCCTCCTCCTAACACCAAGCCTCCTGAAGGTCTCCCCAGCCTGGTGGTTCCTGTGGCAGCCCCACGTACCAGGCTGTCTCTCTGTCTCCTCCCTGCAGGTGGTCCTGTCTGTCCGGCGCTGCTGCCGGAGCCTCCCGCCTGTCCGGCGCTGCTGCCGGAGCTTCCCGCCTGTCCGGCGCTGCTGCCGGAGCCTCCCGCCTGTCCGGCGCTGCTGCCGGAGCCTCCCGCCTGTCCGGCGCTGCTGCCGGAGCCTCCCGCCTGTCCGGCGCTGCTGCCGGAGCCTCCCGCCTGTCCGGCGCTGCTGCCGGAGTCTCCCGCCTGTCCGGCGCTGCTGCCGGAGTTTGAGGCGCCAGAGCCCCTCAGCCCCGAGGCGCCAGAGCCCCTCTGTCCCGAGCTGCCGCCCCTCTGTCCATTGAGAAGAGTGGCCATGGTTAGGAAGCCACAGAGGCGGACAATGAGGCGGACTAAGACAATGGCGAAGTGGGGTCCGCGTCCCGCACCAGAGCCGCCATCGCGGACAGATGCCCACCCAGACCCTCCCCTATAGGTCAAGGTTTTGCGGCCGGAGTCCGCACCTTTGGGGGAGGGGGGGTACTGTCACGTTCTGACCTTTATTTCCTTTGTTTTGTATTTATTTAATATGGTCAGGGCGTGAGTTGGGTGGGCAGTCTGTTGGTTTTTCTATGTTTTGGGGCATTTCTATGTTTCGGCCTAGTATGGTTCTCAATCAGAGGCAGGTGTCATTAGTTGTCTCTGATTGAGAATCATACTTAGGTAGCCTGGGTTGCACTGTTTGTTGGTGGGTGATTGTCTATGTTAGTGGCTTGTGTCAGCACAGGTCTAATTTGTAGCTTCACGGTCGTCATTTGTTTATTGTTTTGTATGCAGTGTCAGTACTTTCTTTATTAAAGATTTACCATGGACACTTACCATGCCGCATATTGGTCCTCTGATCCGTTTCGCCTCTCCTCTTCAGATGAAGAGGAGGACGACCATGACACTCAGCAACTAGGTTTGGTTGCACTAGCACCTTGTTGTTGACTCATCACTCTGCACTTGGTTTATTTCATTGTGTGTGTATATAGTGTGAAATTAATACTTAAAGACATTGTAAACATTTTTTTCATAACACTCAGTCATGCTATAGTAGTAAACTAAACTACAGAATATGTTGTCCATTGAAGTTCTCTGGCTCTTTAGATATAAACTTCAGAATTAATAATAACAAGGTTTGTTGTAGTTTGAAAGGGTTTTGTCACGTACAGTGGGGCAAAAAAGTATTTAGTCAGCCACCAATTGTGCAAGTTCTCCCACTTAAAAAGACTGGAGAGGCCTGTAATTTTCATCATAGGTACACTTCAACTGTGACAGACAAAATAAGAAAAAAATCCAGAAAATCACATTGTAGGATTTTTTTATGAATTTATTTGCAAATTATGGTGGAAAATAAGTATTTGGTCACCTACAAACAAGCAAGATTTCTGGCTCTCACAGACCTGTAACTTCTTGTTTAAGAGGCTCCTCTGTCCTCCACTCGTTACCCTTTATTAATGGCACCTGATTGAACTTGTTATCAGTATAAAAGATACCTGTCCACAACCTCAAACAGTCACACTCCAAACTCCACTATGGCCAATACCAAAGGTAAGCAGCTTGGTTTGAAGAAATCAACTGTGGGAGCAATTATTAGGAAATGGAAGACATACAAGACCACTGATAATCTCCCTCGATCTGGGGCTCCACGCAAGATCTCACTCCATGAGGTCAAAATTATCACAAGAACGGTGAGCAAAATTC
This sequence comes from Oncorhynchus clarkii lewisi, assembly GCF_045791955.1. Lineage (NCBI taxonomy): Eukaryota > Metazoa > Chordata > Actinopteri > Salmoniformes > Salmonidae > Oncorhynchus > Oncorhynchus clarkii. The sequence goes on from NC_092153.1 coordinate 38,748,597, forward strand.
CCAGAACCACACGGGGGGACCTAGTGAATGACCTGCAGAGAGATGGGACCAAAGTAACAAAGCCTACCATCAGTAACACACTACGCCGCCAGGGACTCAAATCCTGCAGTGCCAGACGTGTCCCCCTGCTTAAGCCAGTGCATGTCCAGGCCCGTCTGAAGTTTGCTAGAGAGCATTTGGATGATCCAGAAGAAGATTGGGAGAATGTCATATGGTCAGATGAAACCAAAATATAACTTTTTGGTAAAAACTCAACTCGTCGTGTTTGGAGGACAAAGAATGCTGAGTTGCATCCAAAGAACACCATACCTACTGTGAAGCATGGGGGTGGAAACATCATGCTTTGGGGCTGTTTTTCTGCAAAGGGACCAGGATGACTGATCCGTGTAAAGGAAAGAATGAATGGGGCCATGTATCGGGAGATTTTGAGTGAAAGTCTCCTTCCATCAACAAGGGCATTGAAGATGAAACGTGGCTGGGTCTTTCTGCATGACAATGATCCCAAACACACCGCCCGGGCAACGAAGGAGTGGCTTCGTAAGAAGCATTTCAAGGTCCTGGAGTGGCCTAGCCAGTCTCCAGATCTCAACCCCATTGAAAATCTTTGGAGGGAGTTGAAAGTCCGTGTTGCCCAGCAACAGCCCCAAAACATCACTGCTCTAGAGGAGATCTGCATGGAGGAATGGGCCAAAATACCAGCAACAGTGTGTGAAAACCTTGTGAAGACTTACAGAAAACATTTGACTGTCATTGCCAACAAAGGGTATATAACGAAGTATTGAGATAAACTTTTGTTATTGACCAAATACTTATTTTCCACCATCATTTGCAAATAAATTCATAAAAAATCCTACAATGTGATTTTCTGGATTTTTCTTTTCTCATTTTGTCTGTCATAGTTGAAGTGTACCTATGATGAACATTACAGGCCTCTCTCATCTTTTTAAGTGGGAGAACTTGCACAATTGGTGGCTGACTAAATACTTTTTTTGCCCCACTGTATACTCTCACTGGCCTCTATATCATCAGGCTGCTGATTATCCAGCACACCTGTCACCATCGTCTAGCTTACCTGTGCCTCATGATACTCACCTGGACTCCATCACCTCCTTGATTATCTTCCCTATATCTGTCACTCCCCTTGGTTCTTTCCTCAGGTGTTATTGACTTTGTTTCATGTCGGTGCATTGTTTGTGTTTCGTGTTTATTGTTTTGTTTATTTATTAAAACATTCACTCCCTCTCCTTCTTCCCGACTTTCAGTACAATCGTTACAGGTTTGATCCGGACAAGAAAAACCCCAGCCCTATAGTCATAGCACCGCTTATTTCATCATAACCTACGACTAGGACCAAGAGTTTTACCTGAAAGGTCATGAGATCAGGAAAAACTTTCGGCTCCAGAAAAGACACAAATTTTGCCACACAGCTTTTGAATAGGGCCCGGACGATACCAGTATTGCGATACTTGTTAGTATCATGGTAAGGAAACAAAACAGGAAGCGGATGTAACTCATCCAGTGTCACATTAACTTTCCAAGCTATAGCAAACCATATTTTACATACAGCAGATTATCTGCTTCGTGTTTACATTTTTGCTGTGGAAAAAATATTGTGATACTGGTATCGTCCCAGCCCTACTTTTGAACATGTGGTGCCGCTAACGTTGCAACACTTGTGGACCAATTTATCTGAATTAGATTAAATACATGCAACAGTGAGTGAATTGCAAAGTAATGACATGATATGGCAACTGGCAAGCCTCTCTGTTGCACAAAAGTGAAAGTGAAGATAGTGAGCACTTGTGAGAGGGAAGCTATAGACCCTGTTAATAGCTAGCTAGCCTAGCTAGCTAATCAGACATCCTAGCATTGCATCAGATGGTGTGAAACTATTTTTACGCAATACTACCTCACTGTTACAGGCTTTGGTTTTTCCATTTATTTTTAAGTTGGACGTTAGCATGTATAGCTTGTTAGTACCTAGGGTGCACCGATTGGTATTGCCTCGTTATTCAGTATGTTACACCTGTGATGGTTGCCAGCTCGTTAATGGGAGGGTGTTTCACCTGTGCTGGCCCAGTGCTCCAGTTTGTCTTGATAGATGCGGAGGGTTAACACCTTTAGTTGGTGTGCCTTATTTAAATTTCTAGACAAACCATCCTTTATCTGATTTTCCTGATTTCCTTTTGCTCTACCTCTGTTTGCCTTTTAGTGGGCAAATTTAGTGGAAATTTAGTGGTTGTTGTCAGTGACGCTTTGTTAATTCCCCCTCCTGTTTGAGCAACATTATTGGTTTTCTTGCTAGGGAATGTAACAATCACCAATAGTTCACTACCCAGATAGCAGACGATTACGGGCCACTTGCGGCAACTGTTTGGCACTGCTGGCTTTGCCTCAGAATGGGCCAGTCTTGTGTGGGCCAAATACGGCAAACGATTCTGTATTCAATATGGCAGGCCAAATTTGGGCTAATTGTGGATTGCGATATAATGCCTATATATATGTTTTCCTTATGAAACTGCAATTGGACTGTGAAAAATGTAGTGTAGGCAAGGTAACCTGGCTAGGTTAGCTAGCTATGAATTTCTGGCAATGAGCTAGCTAGCCAAAAATGTCAGCTAGCTAGCTAGTCAGGCAGCCTTAAAAGCTAGCTTCTCACTAGCTAGTTCTCATTTTTCGTTTAGGTTGTGTGAGTTAGCTGTAGGGGCCACTACTGAGGATGCTAGATATTAAATGGTGAACACTGAAGCTAGCTAACACTATTTGATAAACAAGTGTGCAAAGCTGTCATCAAGGCAAATGGTGGCTATTTGATGAATCTCAAATGTAAAATATATTTTGATTTGTTTAACACTTTTTTGGTCACTACATGATGTGTTATGACAAAGTTTGGATGTTTTCACTATTATTATACCATGTAGAAAATAGTAAAAAATAAAGAAAAACTCTTGAATGAGTAGCTGTTCTAAAACTTTTGACTGGTAGTGTACATCTTGAGCTATATCTCATGCATCCTCACAGGCGATTGAAGCGTCCCCAGTGTTGCTTGTTGTTTTGGCCTTGGTTGGAGGTACTTATTTTATCTGTAAGTTTTAGCAACATTGTCTCTTCCTAACAAAAAGTTAGAAAGTGTTGGTCTCTTTTTGCATTTCCATCTCCTGAACAAGTCAGCCATTATAATTATGCTTTAAAAGTTTGTGGTATTATTATCTGAGACATAACCAATATCCAGAGCTGTATGGAGCCTTAGTTATCCAAAACTAAGATAGCGTTTGTGTTTTTGATATTGGAAAATACATTTTAGTTTTCAGCAGCCAATAGGCTATTGAAATTAGGTGAAATACTTAATATTAACATTCAATATCCATATGTTATGGTCACTTTTCTGTTGTCTATGTGGTTACAGATTGACTATTTGGGATTGAGGTGGCTGTGATGTGAAAGAGAGTGTGTGGAGACCATGGCACACATAATCTCCCATGATCTTTCAAAGACCATGAACTGGAGGGGAATCAATGGAAAGGTGCCCTTCTGCCAACTGCAGCTCAAAGAGACAAGTAATGTTCTACTGTTGCCAAAGTCCTTCATGAATTCTAGAAAGCATAGAAAGTAACAACTAAATAAACCACGTCCGGTGCAACTGAAAAAGTGTCAAAATAATCAAAACATTTCCTCTGTAGGGGAACGAAATGGTTGTTGCAAGGAAAGAAGACAAAGAAGAGAGAGATTGGACAATATGTAGATACTCTTGGTGGCGTTCTGATAATCACCAGAGGATAAAAAATGTTTCACAAATGTTTGTTCCAATACTACAGCATAAACGACACGTTTGTAACTGGGGGGGAGATCAGGTGTTAGTTTAAATTAAGATCAGCTGCGCATGGGGAATTTAGCTTGTATGTTTATTTTTACCAAGTGTTAGTGTTTTACCAGATGTCAATAGTGCTACATTTTTAGTACAACTATGTTGTCATTAAGCTGGACAAGTGTTGTTTTGCACCATCAACGTTGCTGTCTTAGTGACTAGTTTATGTTACAATGTTTTCAGTGTTTGTTGTTTCAGGGCTTGTTGTAATCTGCAAGTCATGTTTCTATTTTGTATTTACAAGGCTCATTTGAGATGTGAGCTTGTTTTAAAACAATATGTGTAACAGTGTTAGCTGTGTTGCCACTGCAGAACATCAATGTTAAGTGCATCACTTGTACTATATGGTGCATGATTGAGTAAGCTAACATGCATATACTAGACTTTAGTACATTACAGTAGAGCCCTTTAGAGTACAGTATACATTACTGTATTCTAATTTAATGTGCTTTATTGTGCTAACTGTACTGTACTATAAATTAAAATACAATTTCAGTATTTAGGACCTTAATCATATACATGCCATGATATAGAAGGGTGAAGACAAAACCTTTTTTGAAATATCACTAGGTTTTGAGTAACATACCCGCAGCAGCAGTTATCTTCCTGCGATGGAAATAGTAACAAAGGCTCCAAAAACACACAACTACTACTTTTACAATCTGCAAAGTTCTCATTATCATGGTGCAGGTCTGTAGATGTAGAGTTACAGCTGCAGCATCTGAGCCACTGCAGGGCCATAATTCCAAACCACATGTGGACCAGATATACATTTTACTAACTGGGTAGTACCACAACATTAGGAAACATTTTATGAACCATTAACTTTAACGCGTCAACGTGCTCATGAATATTCATATCTCGCCCCAATATCTCAAAGGCATGATAAATTCACCTGCCGCTCTTCAGATTTGCTTGTACAGGAGCCTATGACCCAGAAAGTTTGCTAATATAAAGCACCAGTACAACATTTCACCTAAATCAATCCATCAAACTGATTGATCCTCAATTGCAAAATGCAGACATGAAAAATAACAAAGAGCAATGAAAAATGTATTTAGGTCAAATAAAAGACAATCAAAATTGATATTTATAATCCTTTCATTCAATTGCTGTGAATTTCCAGCATTCAAGATTCAAGTGCTGTGAATTTCATGTATGCCTTTTGCAATTGACAATCACTCCGTGATTGATTGTTTTTGTCAGCAGGAACATCAGACCAGCATGCGCTGTCTCTCCTGCTCTGCTTTGGAGTTTACAAACGGAGGTATAACGTTATATTTACTAGAGCTCCAGTGTGTTCCTGTTTATAAAGTTTATAACACGTTAGTTAATGTACAGTTCGTAAAACTTTTCCTAATGTTGCGAGACAAGCAAATAATTGGGGTAATAGTATTATGTAAAAAGAGTTTTACACCATCTGATGCAATGCTAGGTTCGCTACAGCTAGCTATAATGAACATGGTGCCTGTGTCATCAGCACCACGGAAGATCTCTACCTTTCCTGCTCTCAAGGCCTGTGAAAGTCTGTGAGTAGGCTCTTTTTGTTTTCAAGTGTACATGCTTTCATAAACTCAAGCACTGTTTTATGTTAGAATTGCATTTTGACTTGTTTATTCTAGTTTTTTAGTTTGCGATGGGGCTTGGCTAATTTGTTCAACAACAAAAATCGGCATAGGAATACCTTTGAGTGTTAACATGATAGCTGTTGTTTCATCTGAAAACTTGGCTCTTTTTCCTTTCTATTGTATCTGGCTAATGTGAAGGCTTAGATATCTTTATGTTATGAGATTATGTACATGTAATTACGTTGTACTCTATGTGTGTATATATACAGTAGGTGTGTCCTATTGCTGCAATTGTCATGTTGTCCTGATTACCTAGGACCTATTTTTTTGTTAGCTAGCTAGCTCGTGATGGGCATGCTAGTCATGCTATAAATATATACACTGCTCAAAAAAATAAAGGGAACACAAAAATAACACATCCTAGATCTGAATGAATTAAATATTCTTATTAAATACTTTTTTCTTTACATAGTTGAATGTGCAGACAACAAAATCACACAAAAATTATCAATGGAAATCAAATTTATCAACCCATGGAGGTCTGGATTTGGAGTCACACTCAAAATTAAAGTGGAAAACCACACTACAGGCTGATCCAACTTTGATGTAATGTCCTTAAAACAAGTCAAAATGAGGCTCAGTAGTGTGTGTGGCCTCCACGTGCCTGTATGACCTCCATACAACGCCTGTGCATGCTCCTGATGAGGTGGCGGATGGTCTCCTGAGGGATCTCCTCCCAGACCTGTACTAAAGCATCCGCCAACTCCTGCACAGTCTGTGGTGCAACGTGGCGTTGGTGGATGGAGCGAGACATGATGTCCCAGATGTGCTCAATTGGATTCAGGTCTGGGGAACGGGCGGGCCAGTCCATAGCATCAATGCCTTCCTCTTGCAGGAACTGCTGACACACTCCAGCCACATGAGGTCTAGCATTGTCTTGCATTAGGAGGAACCCAGGGCCAACCGCACCAGCATATGGTCTCACAAGGGGTCTGAGGATCTCATCTCGGTACCTAATGGCAGTCAGGCTACCTCTGGCGAGCACATGGAGGGATGTGCGGCCCCCCAAAGAAATGCCAACCCACACCATGACTGACCCACCGCCAAACCGGTCATGCTGGAGGATGTTGCAGGCAGCAGAACGTTCTCCACGGCGTCTCCAGACTCTGTCATGTCTGTCACATGTGCTCAGTGTGAACCTGCTTTCATCTGTGAAGAGCACAGGGCGCCAATGGCAAATTTGCCAATCTTGGTGTTCTCTGGCAAATGCCAAACGTCCTGCACGGTGTTGGGCTGTAAGCACAACCCCCACCTGTGTACGTCGGGCCCTCATACCACCCTCATGGGGTCTGTTTCTGACCGTTTGAGCAGACACATGCACATTTGTGGCCTGCTGGAGGTCATTTTGCAGGGCTCTGACAGTGCTCCTCCTTGCACAAAGGTGGAAGTAGTGGTCCTGCTGCTGGGTTGTTGCCCTCCTACGGCCTCCTCCACATCTCCTGATGTACTGGCCTGACTCCTGGTAGCGTCTCCATGCTCTGGACACTACGCTGACAGACACAGCAAACCTTCTTGCCACAGCTCGCATTGATGTGCCATCCTGGATGAGCTGCACTACCTGAGCCACTTGTGTGGGTTGTAGACTCCGTCTCATGCTACCACTAGAGTGAAAGCACCGCCTGCATTCAAAAGTGACCAAAACATCAGCCAGGAAGCATAGGAACTGAGAAGTGGTCTGTGGTCACCACCTGCAAGAACCACTCCTTTATTGGGGGTGTCTTGCTAATTGCCTATAATTTCCACCTGTTGTCTATTCCATTTGCACAACAGCATGTGACATTTATTGTCAATCAGTGTTGCTTCCTAAGTGGACAGTTTGATTTCACAGAAGTGTGATTGACCTTGAGTTACTTTGTGTTGTTTAAGTGTTCCCTTTATTTTTTGAGCAGTTTATATATAGCACCTTGCATAAGTATTTATCCCCCTTGGCGTTTTTCCTATTTTGTTGAATTACAACATGTAATTTAAATGGATTTTTATTTGGATTTCATGTAATGAACATATAAAATAAAAACTGAAAAGTTGAGTGTGCATATGTATTCACCCACTTTGCTATGAAGCCACTGAATAAGATCTGGTGCAACCAATTACCTTCAGAAGTCACATAATTAGTTAGACTGCCCACATGTGGACTTTATTTAAGTGTCACATGATCTGTCACAAGATTTCTGTATATACAGTTGAAGTCGGAAGGTTGGGGTCATCAAAACTTGTTTTTCAACCATTCCACAAATTTCTTGTAAAGTTTTAGTTTTGGCAAATTGTTTACAGACAGACTATTTCACTTATAATTCACGGTATCACAATTCCAGTGGGTCAGAAGTTTACATACATTAAGTTGACTGGGCCTTTAAACAGCTTGGAAAATCCAGAAAAGAATGTCATGGCTTTAGAAGCTTCTGATAGGCTAATTGCCATCATTTGATCCAAATGGAAGTGTACCTGTGGATTTATTTCAAGTTCTACCTTCAAACTCAGTTCCTCTTTGCTTGACATCATGGGAAAATCTAAAGAAATCAGCTAAAACAAGGAGAGGAGAACAACCCGGTAGATGGATACACAGCCTGCAAAACTGCGAACAGATATTTTTTTCTATAATTTTACCCCTATCTTGTGATATCCAATTGGTAGTTACAGTCTTGTCCCATTGCTGCAACTTCCCTACAGGCTCTGAAGAGGCAAAGGTCGAGAGCCATGCGTCCGCCGAAAACATGACACTGCCAAGCCGCACTGCTTCTTGACACACTGCTAGCTTAACCAATGTGTCGGAGGAAACACCATCCAGCTGGCTGAGGGGTCAGCTTGCAGGCGCATGGCCCGCCACAAGGAGTCGATAGAGCACAATGGGACAAGGAAATCCCGGCTGGCCAAACCCTCATCTAACCCCGACGACGCTGGGCCAATTGTGCACAGCCTCATGGGTCTCCCGGTCATGTGACAAAGCCTGGGATCGAACCCGGATCTGTAGTGATGCCTCAAGCACAGCGATGCAGTGGCTTAGACCTCTGTGTCACCCGGGAGGCCAAAGCAGTTATTAATTTACGATAATTCAGTTAATTATCAGTTAATTCTTACATTAATTCAGGCTTTCGTTCATTTAGTCATTTATGAACATTTGAACCATCTTGGCCATGTTCTGTTATAATCTCCACCCGGCACAGCCAGAAGACGACTGGCCAACCCACATAGCTGGGTTCCTCTCTAGGTTTCTTCCTAGGTTTTGGCCTTTCTAGGGAGTTTTTCCTAGCCACCGTGCTTCTACACCTGCATTGCTTGCTGTTTGGGGTTTTAGGCTGGGTTTCTGTACAGCACTTTGAGATATCAGCTGATGTACGAAGGGCTATATAAATGAATTTGATTTGATTTGATTTAAACCTCCTGTGCAGCTAGTAAATATGTGAGTAGCCAGGTAGCCAATAGCCTACTAAATAAATATAGGCTATTTTTGTAGCCCATAGCCTATTTGATTCTGTGAATTGTTTATAATTCAACTAAACTATTTAATTATCAAAACCAGATTGAATATGTTATGTCGATTTGTTATGTCGGCCATAGACTTTCATTTGGTAAGAAGGCTAATTAGAAGGCTCTTTTTCAAAGCGATTTGAGTTGAATGTGCCGCATCGCATTGTGAAAATAAGATAGACCTATCGTTCTTAATTCATGGCATGGTTTCATTTTATCCAAACGTTGAATAGACATGTAGACAAATGAATTAATGCAGGGAATGGAATAGCCCAATAGCTTACTACTCTGGAGTCATAAAAACACAGAAATAAATTGATGTTATTTGACTTGTCACGGATCGTCTCTCGTAACAATTCTATGTGGGTTGGTTGGGACTTGTATAGTGCTTTACAAGGACCCAAAGTCGCTTTACAATTATAGAAGTGAAACAGGAAAAACAGCAAAACAGTAGTAAAAACAAACATCAGACTAAACGAAACATGAATAAAGAGAGGGGTGGGCTCAAAGAAGGGAAAGAGTGTGGTATATGGGGAGGGTAGGGTAGAGATTTCGATACGAACCCAGTTTAGGGTAAGGGGCGGGGGAGAGATTGGGGTTAGGATACAAACCCGGTTTAGGGTAAGGGGCGGGATTGGGTTTAAGTACAGAGCTGAAGTAATTGGGTCACGACGGAAAGTAATAGGAAACAACAGGCAAAGACAGTACCCAGATACAAAATCTGTGCCCAGATACAAAATACTCAAAATGTAAGTTTGGAGGTTGGCCCACAGACATTTAACAAATGTATATGAAAGTTCCAAGTACATTCCTAATAAGTATACGGTGCTGCTAAAAAGAGGTGAAATGGCCTTAAACACTTACTACTTAACTTCTGCTTATTAACTTCTATTATTGATAGTTCTTCAGTTACTAATAGTTTCTACATAACCTGGAAAATTCCTCACACTTGATATCCATATTTACCTACTCCATATGAACTATCCATGTGTTATTACTGCCTTCTTATCTGGTATCTCTTGTGTTTTTTATTATCTTTTCATGATCTATATTATTTATATTTCTTACTGCACTATTGGGAAAGAGCTCGCGAGTAAGAATTTCACTGTTATTACACCTGTTGTATCCTGTGCACTGTGCACGTGAATAAATCGTCTTGAATATTCTTACCTGGTTGTTGTCGTCTTATTTCCCTGTTGCTTCCTGTTACTTTCCATAACGAAAATGGTCATGTGGAATCAGGATTGGGAATCAAGAGATTTGCAGACAAGGCAGAGAAAGGCCCAGGGTTGGGTGGTTAGTGATGGATTGTTTTATGTGAATGGGAAAGAGGACTTGGAGTACTTTTTCTACTGTCCTAAATCGTTGCATTTATCTGTGTTACAGTGCAGCCAAATCATTGATGTGTGAATGGGGGTGGGGAAGAGGAGTTCATTTAAAAAAACAGGACTTTGGTGAGAAAGAACAACTCTGCAATCATCAATTCGATCTGTTATCCAATTGAAACCAAAGAGGTTCCACATATCACTCACTCATGGGTGCTGTCAAATGAAACTTTGGCTAAAACGGAACAAATTCAGAAAACTGACATTTGGCCAAATTATTAACAATTTCAACACACTAAGAAGTGGAACCAAGAAGGATATTATTTCCCCAATATCTTTTCTCATTTACTCCCTTTTCCACATAGGTATTTAGAAGGTATAGAGTCATATAACATTGAGAATGAAAAAAAAAATGTTTTGGGCGTACTAAAAAAAGTAATTATATCATGTAATAACCTTCTCCAGGTTCCCCCTATCTTCTTGTAGTGTTCCCCCTTTCCTCTCCTCCTCCTTTCCTGATCTCTGCCATTATATCTCTGACGGCATGCTGTCCCAGGCAAGCCTCCTGTCACATGAAATAAATTGCCTTCACTCTGAATGGGTCAAAACAACACAGAGATGTCATTATTTTTGCTGCAATTGATCATACCTGGGGAGAAAAAAGTCAATAGTTTCTATAATTGCAATGTCCCCAGCCACATCAGAGGCACATATGAGTGCTTTTTATTTCATATCTTTCATTTCATGCTTCTATTTTCATAGAGATAGGAGTCATGTTGAGAGGTATGCTAAAGAGAGAAACTGGCCAGGCATGAGGTTAACCTGTATCTAAATAACATCATTAATAATCTTGATTTGCAACTATTACTATTTGTAGAATACTTGTTTTCTATATCTTCCAAGCAGGAATTGAATGTTCACTAAGTAGGTCTATCAAAGACCCAAAGATGATAAATCACAAATTTGTTGCGAAACCACTAACATTTCAAAGCTATCACTCCACTGACTATCACTGGCTATCACTCCAAGTCTAACCTTGCAAGACGCCTGATCTTGTGAGCTTACATGAATAGTTCATGTAAGCTTGTGAGGGGGCTACCTGAAATCTAGGCTTAGTGCCCAATTTCCACAACACAATCATTTGTGTAGCCATGGTAGGTTCGCCCTCATGTGAGAGCTAGCAAGCAGGCTAGGTAGTGCTAGGTATCAACAGCCAATCCAGTAGGGGCTTTCTCCAATTTTGGTTTTGTTCTGTTCTGTTGACACTCCCTAGCCCATGCTCGCATCGCCCAACGGTCCCCCCGTCTGCTTCACTTCCCTCCATTGAAAATTGAAAATTAATGAGGCTCTGTTTCATCACCCAACATGTTATGTGGAAATGGATTGTAACTCATGCCATGGGATGTGGATGACGACGATTCTCATTATTTTATGAGGATATAAATGATGATTGACACCATGCCTATTTATTTTTTATTTCTGTGCCTAAATGTCATTGATGAATCCTTGTAGTGGCCATATCAAGCTGTGAATAACAAAAGTGAACATCTTAAAAGGAAACTGAACCCACTTGGAGTTTGATGGAATAGGTAAAAGAAAATAGCAGTGCTGTGTCAAGAACACTCTGATGCGATAGCAACAATGAATGACACGTTTTCATTAAACATTTTATAAGTAAGTAAATTCATACAATTTCATTCTTCCACTGAAGGAAATAGTCTGGACAGAAACCTGGTCGTTATGGATGCTGGCTAGTCGTTCATTCTAAAGATTCTATTGGTAATGTTGTTAGGGAAATCAATTCTAACAAAATATGGTTGCTGCTAGCTAAACTAGCTAAACTGCTAATGTTAGTAGTTTTTGTTCATATTTACTTGTACATTGCCATTTATTGTGCATCCCATGTCCCATGTTGCCTGGGGCGGTGTCTTCAGGAACAACCATTCTGCTCCTCTTCACTGCTGGAGTGGCACTGGTGCTGATGTTGGTGCTGTTTGCCAGGATGTTGCTCCATCTCTTTCTGTCCCTGTAATTTGGCCTCCAAAAGCACTGTAGAGAACTCTCGCTTTTATGTCCACTCACAGACATGATCCGCCTTGCCTCAGGCCCTGCGTCCAACAGCTTCGGCACAAGGGTGCTGCAGAGGCAATGTCTGGTGTACACGTTGTTGTCTGACCCTCTGCATATTCTTGTTAACATAGTCACCAAATAATTTACACCCATAGACTCTCATGTGTACCTGGAACAACGACAGACAAAAAATAGCTAACTTAGTCCACTTGCTAACATTGTAGCTAGGCTATATAGGAATATGTGACCCGTTTCAGGAAAGTAGGCGTATGTCGCGAGTCACTACTTCACAGGAGAGCCGTTCGAAGGTAAACTTTTTTTTCAAAAATCAATATAGTTTTTGGGGCCAGAAATGCCTTCTCAAACATGTGCACTTTCATGTGCCTTAATAACAAACTTGTATGCCATCTGTAAATACAAATACAATTGTTAAATTACAAGCATAGTTGGTTAAGCCACAGAAAAAGCAGCAACCTTCCCGCTAGCCATGATTGGCTGAGATAATGAGTGGGTTGGACATGCCGAGAGATGAGTTTGGATTGGTCTGCCATATAGCACGGTTCGGTTTATTTTAGCTGGTCAGTATGTCTAGGAAACCTGTCTAAAGAGGCTTTTTTTATGTATCGCGTAGTAAAACTTGTGCAAGTATCCATTTCAATAGAAATGCACTGCAACAACTGTTTCAAAGCACTCTCGTCTGAGAGTGCCAGAGCGCAGAATAACTGATGAATTTACAAACACTCAACACCGGTTCAATATGACCGGTATCAGTAAATGATGTAAAAAAAAAAAGCTGAACTAAATTGTTGCCAGGAGCATAGTTAGTCACCAACGCTTTGGATAACATGAAAACAGCCTAACCAGCTCTGCTAGGGTGAGTAAAATGGTCAGAGTATCAAGGCAAGACCCAAATGTATACACAAGAGGCAGATGTTTGGAGTCTTACAACATTTATTTATCCAAAGGGGTTGGTAAGAGAATGGTATTTTACAGGCAAAAGGTCAAAACCAGATCAGAATCCAGGAGGTACAGAGTGGCTCATGGTCAAGGCAGGCAGAATGGTCAGGCAGGCAGGTACAAAGTTCAGAAACAGCCAAGGGTCAAAACCCAGAGGACTAGAAAAAGGACAATGCAAAAAGCAGGAGAACGGGAAAACCGCTGGTTGACTTGGAAACATACAAGACAAACTGCCACAGAGAGACAGGAAACAGAGGGATAAATACACTGGGGAAAATATGCGACACCTGGAGGGGGTGGAGACAATCACAAGGACAGGTGAAACAGATCAGTGTGTGACACAGAGTTTGGGTGAGGGCTAAAGCTTAAGAGGATTCTTGTGGCATTGCACACGGTCAGTGTGAACCAGATTGACTTGACACAACAACGGACTAGCAAGCTGTACAAACAAAACAGAAACGACACAGGACATCTTATTTAATGAAAGGGGTTGCAGTCTGCCATGAAGCATTCATCCATGTATACGGGTGGAATCAAGTTAGCCAGGTGTGTCTGATGGTGATTTCCGCTTCTATTAATAATGCCAAAATATTTGTATCTGGAATTTGTCTTTCAGCATCAGTAGAACACGCCTGAGTCTTATCCACCAGTCATACAAGGAGAATGGTCTTATGCCTCCCATCAAAAAGAGAGCTGGCCCAAGCAAGCACAGGTTACACCTGAAGCATGAGGACTTTCAGTGAGTTGTGAACTTCATCAACAACTACGCAGAGGATAGTGCAATAGTTTTACCAGGACGCCACCCAGGACACAAACACTTTGGTGGAAAGCTGCTGCCATCCCATGTGGCAAAAAAGCAGTGTGTCATCTCTACAAGGAATTGATGACAACACTTGGTATGTAAAGCAAAAACAACAAGATTTGATTATACTGTCATTTTTGGGGGGTTATTTCCTGTTTTACTGCTTTGATGCTCTGGAGCCTGGTGTTGTTATTGCCAAGGAGCGTTCGAACTCAGCCGGGACCAGGTTTCAGCTGCTGTGCAATGCTGACATCCTTCCTCCCATAGATGGTCTGCCTGTACAAGCACCACCTGGACTGGACACAGCTAGACAAACTATATTTTTTAGACAAGATCAGGGAGTTTTGCGATGAAGAGGCTATGGATATCACATGCCCTGCACCAAAGTCAAGGGCAGGACAGAAACAGGCTCTCCGAATATAGATTCCCTTGTTCATGCGTGGTTCGGACAGACCAGTCATCAGCACTATCTGCAGTGCCTCTATTCAAATGACTCTCTTCTAAAACATATGTTGCTGCTACTATTTTTTTTTATCCTGCTGCTCAGCCACTTTAGCCCTGATTGTATGCATATAACTACCTCATCTATCACTGATATTATTGTTCTTGTACATACTGTATATTATTTGATTTATATTGACACTACTATATATCTATTTCTGATATTGCTATTATGCAATTAACCATTTGGTTGTACCGTTTACACCTTCTGTAGAGACCCATCCACTTGGCAATATGTGGCTGGGGGTTATAGCATTTCTTTCACATAACCCATCAATTTAGACAAGTGTTTCTGGGTAAGCGTCATCTAATATTTAGAAAATATTTGTATCTGGACACTTTCTGTTTACCTGGAATTTTTCGTTAATGTAGGCTACTACTTTTACCACTTTTAGTCTTAATCTTTACTACACTACTCACTGTTTAGCACATGACCTAACATGTGAATCCTTAAGAGGGTGTGACCAATGCTGAATGGGTGTAGACAAAGAAGAGCTCTCCGGTAGCTACCAAAACAGTCAAAGGCCATTTTCTCAAACATGTATCAACTTTCAAAGCAGAATTAATTTCCCCCGTGTGCCTCAAATGCAGTGTATGATATACAATTTTGTAGCTCCAAGTCTCTACTTTTATCAAATATAAAAATAAATATAAAACACAATTTCAAATGTTACTACATAAAGACCTATTTGAGCTGGTCGGTCACATATGGTCGAGTACAAACAATCCAGTTATGCTCTCCGTAAGGAAATCAAGCAGGCAAAATGTACAGAGACAAAGTGGAGTGACACCCCAGTATCTCTACTTGCACATTCATCTTCTGCACATCTACCATTCCAGTGTTTAATTGCTATATTGTAATTTTTTCGCCACCATGGCCCATTTATTGCCTTACCTCCCTTATCCTACCTCATTTGCACACACTGTATATAGACTTTTTCTACTGTATTGACTGTATGTTTGTTTGTTCCATGTGTAACTCTGTGTTGTATGTGTCGAACTGCTTTGCTTTATCTTGGCCAGGTCGCAGTTGTAAATGAGAACTTGTTCTCAGCTAGCCTACCTGGTTAAATAAAGGTGAAATAAAATATGTGGCAGGGACTCAAGACAATCACGGATTATAAAGGGAAAACCAGCCACGTCTTGTCTTTCTCCCAGACAAGCTAAACACTTTTGATGTGGGCCACCACCGCTTCAGTAGACTGAGCTCTCATTCTCCGTGGCCGACGGGAGTAAGGAATTTAAGCGTGATAGTCCTCGCAAGGCTGTGTTGTGTCTTTGGCATCATTAAAAGTGAAGATTGTTATTTTATCAAATCAATTCTCTGTAATTATTATTACGTGATTAAACTAATCATGCAAATGTAATTAACAAGGAAGTCGGGGCACCAAGGAAAATCTTCAGATTACAAAGTTATAATTTTCCTAAAATAACTATTCAGATATTTTAATATCTGATGAATTAGTCTTAATTATTCGAAACATTCGAAACATTGTAAATGGTTGGTTATCTGCACGAACCCAGCCTTTACTATGAATCATTCATACACCAATTGTCTTTCATTTATTTATTAACTAAATAACCACAGAAATGCACAAACAAACAGATCTGTTACTAACAAATGACAGGGAAGATCAAAAAGTATCACTACACACAGTTGATAATTATATTAATTGAAATGCTAATCCTTTGCACATGAAGGCTCACTCATTCGGGAATAATTGCAATCAATATATATATATATATATATATATACAGTATTTACTTCCATGTGTCGTGATCTTTTCTGTTGGAATCCGGTCCGTCTGCTGGAGAGTCGGTTCATCCGTGTCTCTTTCTCTCTCTCTGCTTCCCTGAAGATCAAAGTCTTTTGTGGTTAGAATGGCTACTTCAGAGTTCCATTCAGAAATGTTCTCATAGTATAGTGTTTCGGCGGGTGTTGGTAATCGCATCCCAGGTTGACATAATTTCTAGCTGCAGACTAGTGAATCGTATCGAAGATTTGCTCTTATTCTGTAGGGATCGATAGTGTCAGAGTATAACCATTTCCAGCCATGTGGGCCAATTGTGTTTTACCTTTTATTTAACTAGGCAAGTCAGTTAACCTGTAGTGACGCCCAGCCCGTGAACGGGACCGTTATCATCATCTGACACTAATTAGCATAACGCAACGGACATAAATCTTCCTGGAAAATATTCCTATTCATGAAAATCACAAGTGAAATATATTGGAACACAGCTTAGCCTTTTGTTAATCACCCTGTCATCTCAAATTTAAAAAATATGCTTTTCAGCCAACGCTAGACAAGCATTTGTGTAAGTTTATCATAGCATAGCATTATGCCTTGCTTGCAGCCGGCAAACTTGTCACGGAAATCAGAAAAGCAATCAAATTAAATCGTTTACCTTTGATGAACTTCGGATGTTTTCACTCACGATACTCCCAGGTAGACAGCCAAAGTTGATTTTTTCCCAAAATATTATTTTTGTAGGCGAAATAGATCGTTGGTGTCTTCATGTTTGGCTGAGAAATCGCCCGGAAATTGCGGTCACCACAACTCCGAAAAATATTCCAAATTAGCTCCATAATATCGACAGAAACATGGCAAACGTTGTTTAGAATCCATCCTAAAGGTGTTTTTCTAATATCTATTCGATAATATATCAGTTAGGACAATTCGTTTTTCACTCTGACCGATTGGAGTAATGGCTACCTCTGTATTTTACGCGAGAATCTCTCTCGGAGCCACCATGTGACCACTTACGCAATGTGGCTGCCTACGGCTATTCTTCAACAGAAATGCGTAAAACTACGTCACAATGCTGTAGACACCTTGGGGAATATGTAGAAAGCGTAAGCTCGTTGATGGTACATTCACAGCTGAATAGGGAGTCATTGGAATGCAGCGCTTTCAAAACCTGGGGCACTTCCGGATTGGATTTTTCTTAGGCTTTCGCCTGCAACATCAGTTTTGTAGACTATCTTTACAGTTTTGGAAACGTTAGTGTTTTCTATCCAACGCTGTCAATTATATGCATATTCTAGCATATTTTCCTGACAAAATATCCCGTTTAAAACAGGATTTTTTTTTTTTTCCCAAGAATGAAAATACTGCCCCCTAACACCAAGAGGTTAAGAACAAATTCTTATTTTCAATGACAGCCTAGGAACAGTGGGTTAACTACCTGTTCAGGGGCAGAACGACAGATTTGTACCTTGTCAGCTCGGGGGTTGGAACTTGCAACCTTCTGGTTACTAGTCCAATGCTCTAACCACTAGGCTACCCTGCCGCCCCAAATGCTCCACGTGGTATGGTTAGGAATTCAAAACTATTCGCAATCACAGCTCACGCCGTGGGTTTGCTTAGTCTAAACTCAAACCTGTGCCCCTCAGTTTCCACCAAGGAACGCCGTGGTCTGAAAAATATTTTCTTCGGTGGGGCTTTTATTCATAACAGTAGAAAAGGTGGTTCTATGTCTGTGCCTGATCATACCTGTGCTCACGGGGGTGGGCCAATGACTTAGTTCAAATTTAAAGGGAATTACAATTCTCTCGCATTAAAGGTTTAACATTACATCATTTCACAAATAGTTTCATCTTTACTCATTCATTTGATACAATAATTACATGCAAACCTCATAACAGAGGCACCTGTATAAACAGAGTTAGGGTAATGGGGCTGTATTTTCTTTCATGAAGTCACAAACATGAAACAAAAGAGACCCAGTCGTATCTGGCTTCTCCACCGACTGTTTATACATTCTCCAAAATATGGATATTGTTCCAGTCTCAAATTCTGGATGTAGTAGAATTTGTCGGGAGTTGCTTTGTTCTACTATGGAACTCTCTCTCTCCATACTGCATGAAACGGGGGTAGAGTTTGACCTGAGAAAACAGAACCTGGGTGTAGGAGAGAGTGAGAAGCCATGATCTATCCCCAGAAAGGGCCACGTCATGACAGCTGCCAGCCCAGATGGCATCCCTAGCCGCGCCCTCAGAGCATGCGCAGACCAGCTGGCTGGAGTGTTTACGGACATATTCAATATCTCCCTATCCCAGTCTGTTGTCCCCACTTGCTTCAAGATTACCATCACTGATCCTGTGCTGCTGGTGCCATGGCCCATAGCAGTCTCTTTCTGCTGTAAAGCAGAGGCTTACTGAACAGGTGGTGCAGGTGATGGGGCATTTCCTGTGACAAAGGGCACAACGACGTCTCCCTACTGTGCCCTTTTTGCCCTGAGGCACATTCATGCCTGCAGAGATGAATCTGGGCAGGTGAACACCACTGGTTGGAGCAGAAGGGACAGAGGTAGAGGGGACAGAAGGTACTACAGTGGACTTGCTGTAGCTAGCAAGCTCCTGGATGAGCAGCTCTCGGAAGGCTAGCTGTGAGATGTGCGGCTGTCCACAGCTATTGGCCATTTCCTTCTGGAGGATGAAGGCATTCACCACAGCAATGTCAATGAAATGATAGAAAAATGTCTTGTACCATTTCATGGTCTTGTGGAGAACATTGTAGTATCCTATCAGTGCATGTGACAGGTCCACACCTTGTAGTCCTTCACAGCAGCTGGAATGGTGACATTTTTTGTGGTCCATGCCACGCTACCATCCTTCACATGCCTGACGACGTGATCGCCACTGAAGGACTTATGGATAGTTGTGCACATGACCACCTCTCTGGTATTCATCCACTTTACAAAGAGCAGGCCATCTTCCCGAATCCATCACATGGTACCCTGCTCAGAACGCTTAAGTATGTCACCTTTGTTTTTGGGAAGCCCACTCTGTTGGTCCAAATGGTGCCACAAGCCCACACATCTCGCTTCCTCAGCTCTGTAAACAGGGTAGGAAGTTGTGTAGATGTGTAGAAGTTGTCCACAAACAGTTTGTATCCCTTCCCCTGCAGTTGAAACTCCATAACGGAATCATAACTAAGTCCATTACCGGTAGAAAAACAGTTTTTCCCTTCATAAACAAAAAAATTGGAAGTGTAGGCACACACAGAATCAGCCAAAGCAAACCGTTTGTAACCCCATTTGGTTGGTTTGTTACGCATGTATTGCTTGATGCTGATTCTGGACTTTGAGGCTACCATCCTCTCATCGATGGACAGGTTCTGGGACGGCTGAAAATAGGTATTGCAGGCCTCAACAATGCTGGGGTAGAGAGGTTTGATTTTGCAGAGCCTATCAAACCTTGCTGTGCCTCTCTTCTTGTCATTCTCCCCATCAACTTCTGGGTCACTGTGAAGTGCCCGTGAGATAGTCAGAAACCTTTTAGAAGACAGGACAGTGGTGGGGAAAGGCAGTTGATAGAGAGCTGACATTTTCCAGTAGTCCCTCAGAGTTTTCAACTTCACCAGCCCCAACTTCACCAGCCCCATGAAAATGACCAGTGAAAGAAAGCAGAAAAGGTCTGACATGGAAATGGGCTTCCATGCCTCTTTCTTTCCTGCCTGCTTCTTAGCCCCGTACTTATTGGTGTTTGCCACCAGGGAATCAACAACAGACAAGGTGAAAAACAGTTGAAAAAGTTGAAGGGGGCTGTACTTTGCAGTCATGTCTAGTTGAGGTCCTGGCTGCCTTTTTGGTCTAAAAACTGGTGGAATTGGTTCCACATCATCTTCCAAACATTTAGTGCCAACGACCCTCTAGCCCTCTGTCTGCAGGTTTCTGTCTTCCCCACCTTCGCTGCTTTGTCACTGACTTCAAACCTCTAGATGGCAGGGTAGGTGTGGAATCCAGAGACAGCAGGGGTCCGGCTGGATGAACAAGCTTCAGAAGGGGATGGACACCTAGACATTGGTGGCGCATAATCAGAATCACTACCACTGTGGGGAAACCCACTATAAACCCACTATAATTGAAAAAAGAAAATTGCGTTTGAGCCCTGTATCAACACGTAAAATATACAAATGTATTATATAGAGTACAGGGAACATAATCATTATGTTAAAGTGCTGTTCCATTCCATGTTTATATAAAATACATTTATATATATATATATATATATATATATATATATATATAACACACACACACATACACAATGTATAGCCAATGTGTACCTTACACATTTCATTACATATTTCATTACTGATTATATTTTTATATATTGCAAATAAAATAAGAAAATCAAAAAAAAAATGTCAAATGAATAATATTTTATATTAATTTCAAACAACGACATTAGCATGAGAAGATTTTACCAGTCCAGCATGGCATCCTCTCCGTACAGAAACATGTATTCCGCCTGAGAGTCAAAACTTACTACGCTGAAAGATTAATCTTCCTGAATCAACTCCGTCTCGCTTTCAATTTCTTCTATAATTTCAGTTACATCTGTATATCTAGACTTTGTTTTAGCTTTTACTGATTTATTCACCATAATTTAAATATATAAAATTGCTGAAAATGCTCTTCACTATGTACTGCTTTGCATAACACTTGTGGCTCCGTCAAGTAGGATTTGCAATGGCGATTGATCCTCTTTTACGCCAGAGTTTAGGACAAAGGCTGGTCTTCGAACGTATAACCATTACATTTACCTCAGCTCATTGGCTATCTTCCAAGCTAGATTTCAAGATGATCAGTGGTCATTGGGCCAAAATACAGTTAATCAACAATAGACTGCTCCTACCATTGGTGCGCAATGAGGTCATTGATTGGTGTCTTCAAATCGGTTTGTTTCGGTCAATACGTTCCGGGAAAAGAGTCATCAAGTGTGATTGTGTTACTAACAAACAGAGGATTGCAATGAAACCAACCATGACTGGAAAAACGTGTGTTTAGTGTGTATATTTACCACAAATGTTTAGTCCAAAGTTGAATGAGACGTAAATCACGACGCAAGCGGTTTACAAATGTTTCGTGTTAGGCTATAAAAATGTATTTTATCAAACAAAACGTTCACTGTGGAGCTAGGACAATTGGCATTGCCACCAGAGGAATATTTTCAAAGGTAAGCAATTTATTTTATTGTTATTTCTGACTTTTGTGACTCTAATGCTTGGTTGGAAAATGCTTGTAATACTTTGATAGCTGGGTGCTCTCTATCGATTGCCTAGCATAGCATTATGTCCAGCTAGCAGCAGGAAGCTTGGTCACGAAAATCAGAAAAGCAATCAAGTTAACCGTTAATAGGGACGCATAGGAACGCAGAGGTTTCTAAATAAGAGTCACTTCCTGATTGGATTTTTCTCAGGCTTTCACCTGCAATATCAGTTTCTGTTATACTCACAGACAATATTTTTGCAGTTTAGGAAACTTTAGAGTGTTTTCTATCATAAGCTGTCAATTATATGCATATTCTATTATCTATTAAAAATAGCCCGTTTACTTTGGGAACGTTATTTTTCTAAAACACTGTTACCACAGATAAATCCACTATAATTGAGAATTTCAATAAGCATTTCTCTACGGCTGGCCATGTTTTCCACCTGGCTACCCCTACCCCGGTCAACTGCCCGGCACCCTCCTCAGCAACCCGCCAAAGCCCGCACCATTTCTCCTTCACCCAAATCCAGATCGCTGATGTTCTGAAAGATCTGCAAAATCTGGACCCCTACAAATCAGCCGGGCTAGACAATCTGGACCCTCTCTTTCTAAAATTATCTGCCAAAATTGTTGCAACACCTATTACTTGCCTGTTCAACCTCTCTTTTGTATTGTCTGAGATTCCCAAAGATTGGAAAGCTACTGTGGTCATCCCCCTCTTCAAAGGGGGTGACACTGTAGACCCAAACTGCTACAGACCTATTTCTATCCTACCCTGTCTTTCTAAGATCTTTGAAAGCTAAGTTAACAAACAGATTACCGACCATTTCGAATCCCACAGTATCTTCTCCGCTATGCAATCTGGTTTCAGAGCTGGTCATGGGTGCACCTCAGCAACGCTCAAGGTTCTAAACGACATCATAACCGCCATGGATAAGAGACATTATGGTGCAGCCGTATTCATCGACCTGGCTAAGGCTTTCGACTATGTCAATCACCACATTCTTATTGGCAGACTCGACAGCCTTGGTTTCTCAAATGATTGTCTCGCCTGGTTTACCAACTACTTCTCTGATAGAGTTCAGTGTGTTAAATCGGAGGGCCTGTTGTCCGGACCTCTGGCAGTCTCTATGGGGGTGCCACAGGGTTCAATTCTCGGGCCGACTCTCTTCTCTGTATACATCAATGATGTCACTCTTGCTGCTGGTGATTCTCTGATCCACCTCAACGCAGACGGCACAATTCTGTATACTTCTGGCCCCTCTTTGGACACTGTGTTAACTAACCTCCAGACGAGCTTCAATGCCCGCCTGTCCAGCATCACTGCAAGTAAATGCAAGTAAAACTAAATGCATGCTATTCAATCGATCATTGCCCGCAACTGCCCGCCCATCCAGCATCACTACTCTGGATGGCTCTGACTTAGAATACGTGGACAACTACAAATACCTAGGTGTCTGGTTAGACTGTAAACTCTCCTTCCAGACTCACATTACGCATCTCCAATCCAAAATGAAATCTAGAATCAGCTTCCTATATCGCAACAAAGCCTCCTTCACTCATGCTGCCAAACATACCCAAGTAAAACTGACCATCGTATTGATCCTCGACATCGGCGATGTCATCTATAAAATAGCCTCAAACACCCTACTCAACAAATTGGATGCAGTCTATCACAGTGCCATCCATTTTGTCTCCAAAGCCCCATACACTACCCACCACTGTGACCTGTATGCTCTCGCTTCATACTCGTCGCCAAACCCACTGGCTACAGGTCATCTACAAGTCTCTGCTAGGTAAAGCCCCGCCTTATCTCAGCTCACTGGTCACCATAGTAGCACCCACTCGTAGCACGCGCTCCATCAGGTATATCTCACTGGTCACCCCCAAAGCCAATTCCTACTTTGGTCGCCTTTCCTTCCAGTTCTCTGCTGCTAATGACTGGAACGAACTGCAAAAATCACTGAAGCTGGAGACTCACATCTCCCTCACTAGCTTTAAGCACCAGCTGTCAGAGCAGCTCACATATCACTGCACCTGTACATAGCCCATCTGTAAACAGCCCATCTATCTACCTCATCCCCATACTGTATTTATTTATTTATCTTGCTCCTTTGCACCCCAGTATCTGTACTTGCACATTCATCTTCTGCACATCTACCATTCCAGTGTTTAATTGCTATATTGTAATTACTTCGCCACCATGGCCTATTTATTGCCTTAACTCCCTTATCTTATCTCATTGGCACTCACTGTACTGTACATTTTTTTCTACTGTATTATTGACTGTATGTTTTGTTTATTCCATGTGTAACTCTGTGTTATTGTATGTGTCGAATTGCTATGCTTCATCTTGGACAGGTCGCAGTTGCAAATGAGAACTTGTTCTCAACTAGCCTACCTGGCTAAATAAAGGTGAAATAAAAAATATTGTCACGAATGTCGTCAGGAAAATGACCGGACCAAGATGCAGCGTGGTGACCGTATATTTATTTTATTATGAATGTCGCCAACAAGAAACAACCCGGACCGGGGACCCCCGGACTGGGGACCCTCGCTGCGGGCCCCGGACTGGGGATCATCGCTGCGGGCCCCGGACTGGGGATCGTCGCTGGGGGCTCCGGACTGGGGATCGTCGCTGGGGGCTCCGGACTGGGGATCGTCGCTGGGGGCTCCGGACTGGGGATCGTTGCTGGGGGCTCCGGACCGCGGATCAATACTGGAGGCTTCGTGCCATGGATCCTCACTGCAGGCTCCGGGCCATAGATCATCACTGGAGGCTTCGTGCCATGGATCATCACTGGAGGCTTCGTGCCATGGATCATCACTGGAGGCTTCGTGCCATGGATCATCACTGGAGGCTTCGTGCCATGGATCATCACTGGAGGCTTCGTGCCACCTCACTGGAGTGAGGAGAAGTATGGGCAGCCTGGTGAGCCCTGTGGCAGCTCCACACACCAGGCTGCCCATACAGGAGGCCTGGTTCTGGGAGCAGGCACAGGACTCACCAGGCTGGGGAGACATACGGGAGGCCTGGTTCTGGGAGCAGGCACTGGACTCACCAGGCTGGGGAGACATACTGGAGGCCTGTTTCTTGGAGCAGGCACTGGATACACTGGGCCGTGGAGGCGCACTGGAGGTCTTGAGCGTAGAGCCGGCACAACCCGTCCTGGCTGGATGGCTATTTTCGGCAGGCAAATGCGGGGTGCTGGCACAGGATGCACTGGGCTGTGCAGATGCACCGTAGACACAGTGCGCAGAGCCGGCGTAGTATATCCTGGGCCGTAGAGACGCACTGGATGCCAGATGCGCTGAGCACCATCCGACCTGGCTGGATGCCCACTCTAGCCCGGCCGATGCGGGGAGCTTAAATGTAGCGCACCGGGCTGTGAACACGCACTGGAGACACCGTGCGCTCCACCGCATAACATGGTGCCTGACCAGTACCACGAACCCTACGGTAAGCACGAGGAGTTGGCTCAGGTCTCCAACCTGACTCAGCCAATCTCTCCAGCCCTTTCCCAGGGTCCCTTGCCTTCCAAGATCTCCTCCCATGTCCATTCCTCCAGAAAACGCTGCTCCTTCCGGCCACGCCGCTTGGTCCGTTTGTGGTGGGTAGTTTTGTCACGAACGTCGTCAGGGAAATGACCGGACCAAGGTGCAGCGTGGTGAGAGTATATTTATTTTTATTTTGAATGTCGCCAACAAAAACAAGAAACAACAAAAACGAACATGAAGCTTACTAGGGCTATTCAGGCCACTAACAAAGTCAACTACCCAAAACTAAGGTGGCAAACAGGCTGCCTAAGTATGATTCCCAATCAGAGACAACGATAGACAGCTGTCCCTGATTGAGAACCATACCCGGCCAAAACACAGAAACAGAAAAGATAGAAATAAAGAAACTAGAATGCCCACCCTAGTCACACCCTGGCCTAACCAACATAGAGAATAAAAGCCTCTCTGTGGCCAGGGCGTGACAAATATATAAATATATGTTTTACATTATAACAGTTTCTGTATGTAGTGTGATGTTGTTTCTACTGTAGCTCACTGTATGCAGGTAGCTTAGTGGTTAGAGCATTGGGCCAGTAACCGAAAGGTTGCTGGATTGAATCCCCGAGCTGACAGGTAGAAAATATGTTGTTCTGCCACTGAACAAGGCAGTTAACCCACTGTTCCCTGGTAGGATATTATTGTAAATAATAATTTGTTGTTAACTGACTTTCCTAGTTAAATAAAGTTTTTTAAAAGTTGGAGCATCGTATATTTGTGTGTATTCCTTATAACTGCGAGGTAAACGTTACTAATTTCATAACCTTCATGGTGTTATAATCAATTGTGCTTATGTAGCTAGCTTCATGCTAATTGTGTCAGAGAAGTATTTTCAGAAACCACACAGACAAACAGTATTGAACATTATTTGCCAATATCGTAACTGGAACCTTACATATTTTGAACTGAAGATTGAGGACAGCTTTTGTATGCAAGCCTACAAAAATTTTATAGCAAAATGACATGAGGAAAGGTTCACAAATTTTTCGAGTAAACTTCCGGAAGTGAATGACGGGATGTGAACAATGGTAGACGACACACCCCCTTCTAAATATGCGTTCTAATCAAACGGGTTTCAGCGTACGCTGCAGGGACAGGTGACTCACTGGTATGGAAATCATCCTCTGATAGAGCACTGTAGTGCTCCGTTTTGACTCCCCCCTCTCTTCTCCGTCTTTAGAGGACACCAATAAAAACATTATTTGATGAATGTGAATTTGGAATCCTTCATCAAGCACCAGGACAGACTGCGTGGTGAATCCTTAATATACCTATAACTACTGTGCGCCACACCCTTGGAGTTACGCACAGTGCCATAAAAATCTTGTAGAATGACATTCAGCTGTTGTTTTGCAATTCTTCCGTAATCTCCTTCACTGCATTTCTCCCAACACCAGTCATTGAAGCAGTTCATAGCCCACTTGGTCTGCTGAACGGTATTTTCCTCATTATGGAACATCGCATATTCTTGAATATTCGTTAAAACAACATGAGAAATGTCATTTTACTCTTTTTTTCTTCTTCTTGATCTTCTTCTTCTTCCATGCCCCCCAAAATATTTTTGTTTTTTTTGGCTACCTAGCAACAGTGTTACAGTTGAATCTTTATTTGGCTAAACGTAACGGAACTTTGCAGCTAACATTACATTAGCTATGTTTCCATCCAATTGGCAACAGATTTTAATGCAAATATTAAAGGATCTGCATAAAGTATGTACTTTTTCCCACCGGTGGTATGTTTCCACCATATTGACTTATTTCAGATAAAAATCAGTGTGGGATGAAGTAGTGCACACAAAATTAACTTTCTTACTTAAGTTTTCATATACCAAAATAATAATCTAAAGTTCAATGTGTTTCCTTCGCATTTTTACCTCTACCGATAGTTTTGTCGCAAAAACTGTTGGCGTTAAATATCAAGTGTGCCTACTCTGATCTTAGCACCTGCGTTCTTGCCAACAGCTTGCAGATACAGTGTGGTTAGGCTGTGCAGGTTGTCTAGTCTACATAATGATATTGTCATCCATAAAAATAGTTTTATTTGTGAAACGGCAGTCAACCATCGATCATCATGTCACCAGAATTAGACCCTCAGTATTTATTGGAAAGCAAAATCAAGCTCATCACTGTGCACTTTCACCACCCTGTGAAGTTCACCATAACTTATGAGTCGTAGTTGGAGGACCACAGACCATATCATTGCGTGACTCCAAATTTAATTTGATGTGATGGTTATTAAATCGATATTTGAGCATAAAGGCATTTCGACTGCTATTTCCCTCATAATTAATTGTACAGACACAAAAGATCAAAGTAACAAATGATCGGTGAGTATTTGTAAAATTACACCAAAACGTCCTGTTTCCATCACAGCTTTTTATACTATAGGACTTTACTCGCATTAAAACTGTGGATGGAGACGTGGTTACACAAATTTTGCGCATAGATAGCATTTGATACTATTAGCAGGCATAGGTATGTCTGTGATGGCAAATACAGCACTGCTTGGAATATCCAATCTGGATCCAGGATCCAAAGAACCAGTTTTACAATGAAAGAGAACATCTGTTGGGATGCATTCTGAAACTCTAGGGTAGAATTGGGTAGAATTGCATCATACTTGTTTCACACTATCTCTCGCTCAAATGTAATACATTGCTAAATTGTATTGTTTCATTTTTGGGGGGTGGCATGTAGCCTAGTGGTTAGAGCATTGGGCCAGTAAATCCCCGAGCGAGCTGACAAGGTAAAAAATCTGTCGTTCTGCCCGTGGACAAGGCAGTTAACCCACTGTTCCTGGGCATCATTGTAAATAATAATTTGTTCTTAACTGACTTGCCTAGTTAAATAAAGGTTAAATAAAAATTGTCAATAGCTCTTTTTATTACATGTTTATTTTGACAACTATGAACACAGATACAGTAGGTGGTAGTCTTGCCTTCTGTGTTTTTACATTCCCACATACACACAAACATGCAAGAACACATGCACAGACATATGCGAACACATGCACGCATGCACACTTACAGGCACACACATACACACACACGCACGCACACACACACACACACACATAATGTGTCAATATCATTAGTCCCTAATGTAACCATCTGTTCATCTGTAATTTATTTTATGCATAAACTGCTAACCAATTCTTGGCAAAAAGCCTTCACTCGAGCTTCACATGCATCAAAGCTAATTAATGAGTTACCTGGGAGAGAACATAAATTTATATTTTGTGTGTCTAATGGGAAATTAAAAAATGGCTAACAACCCTGACTCATAACAAGCAAGTGGAGAGTGCTGCCATTGTCTTTCTGGACACTGGACACAGTACTGCCAGTGTACATACTAATTAAACACCGTCAACCCAGACATGGTTAAAAACTGAAGCTCAAAAGAGTGCGTACATTTGTACTCTATGCAAGTAAAAATGTATCAAAACAATGTTAAGCCGAATAGGACAGAATTTGGTTGAATTGATGTAAATTGGAAAGAGGCAGAGTTTGACTGTTTGTTAGTGATTTCACCTTGTAAGATTCTTTCAAATATGTCAAAACAACCGTTCACTTTGTTGAGGGAGTTTTGTACTGCTCATGGCCAGTTTTGGCAATATAACATGATCACATGTCCTGGGGTCAGCTTGCCACCATTGCCACTCCATAGTTTCTGAGTGGGATCAGGGATTTCTATTGGATAGACTGTTTCTATGCATCTTCCGACATGGTCCATCTTTGGTCACCCACACAGTCCTCCTTTTTCTCTTCTGCTGTCCCAGAGGATATCATCAAATCCAGAATCAGTTGCCCGCAAAGGAATTGGGATCCCAAATATATTTCAGGGATTATTGAAAGTTGTGACACTCCTTGTCCAGTATTTAAGGGAATGTAATGAGGGAAAATATATATATTTACTTTCAGTATTATTAATTTTTATGTCAGCTTTATGCCTGGAAATGCCCTTATCCGGAGCAAAGAATCCGAATTTAAACTCTTCAAAATGTGTTCACCATTTCTAGAAACAATGGATATTAACTGAAAAAGGATCTTCTGTAATTTCTTGCAATAGCCCCTGGAAATATTTGATATTTCTCTCAAAACTGTGATTCCTTAAAGATGTGTCCGGAGATTTGGTCAGTTCGTCAGATTTGTCTAAAATCTTAAATTAATCAGGAATGATCAGGGTCAGCTATACCATAAGGAGCCCTTCTTCGTGTCCTTAAAGCTGTAATCAAGGCAAAGGGTGTCTACTTTGTAGAATCTCATATATAAATTATATTTTGATTTGTTTAACACTTTTTTGGTTACTACATTATTTTCACATGTGTTATTTCATAGTTCTGATGTCTTCACTATTATTCACAATTTGACTGGTAGAGTATATGGGTAAGAGCGTTTAGCTAGCTACATTTTCTGATGTTATATGTTTCTTATTTTGTCAGAAAGTCATTTTAATTGCAAGTTAAAGCATACCGTGAGCTAGCTAGCATTAGCTGGCTGGCTTGCTGGCTAACATTACATGTAAGATCTGTGTGGTAATATTATTTGTATCTGCATTGTTAGTTTGCATTGTTAGTTACAGTGCCTTGCGAAAGTATTCGGCCCCCTTGAACTTTGCGACCTTTTGCCACATTTCAGGCTTCAAACATAAAGATATAAAACTGTATTTTTTTGTGAAGAATCAACAACAAGTGGGACACAATCATGATGTGGAACGACATTTATTGGATATTTCAAACTTTTTTAACAAATCAAAAACTGAAAAATTGGGCGTGCAAAATTATTTAGCCCCCTTAAGTTAATACTTTGTAGCGCCACCTTTTGCTGCGATTACAGCTGTAAGTCGCTTGGGGTATGTCTATCAGTTTTGCACATCGAGAGACTGACATTTTTCCCTTTCCTCCTTGCAAAACAGCTCGATCTCAGTGAGGTTGGATGGAGAGCATTTGTGAACAGCAGTTTTCAGTTCTTTCCACAGATTCTCGATTGGATTCAGGTCTGGACTTTGACTTGGCCATTCTAACACCTGGGTATGTTTATTTTTGAACCATTCCATTGTAGATTTTGCTTTATGTTTTGGATCATTGTTGGAAGACAAATTTCCGTCCCAGTCTCAGGTCTTTTGCAGACTCCATCAGGTTTTCTTCCAGAATG
The DNA here is from genome assembly GCF_045791955.1 of Oncorhynchus clarkii lewisi. Classification (NCBI taxonomy): domain Eukaryota; kingdom Metazoa; phylum Chordata; class Actinopteri; order Salmoniformes; family Salmonidae; genus Oncorhynchus; species Oncorhynchus clarkii. The sequence goes on from NC_092153.1 coordinate 38,778,916, forward strand.
GTCCTGTATTTGGCTCCATCCATCTTCCCATCAATTTGAACCATCTTCCCTGTCCCTGCTGAAGAAAAGTAGGCCCAAACCATGATGCTGCCACCACCATGTTTGACAGTGGGGATGGTGTGTTCAGCTGTGTTGCTTTCACGCCAAACATAACGTTTTGCATTGTTGCCAAAAAGTTCAATTTTGGTTTCATCTGACCAGAGCTCCTTCTTCCACATGTTTGGTGTGTCTCCCAGGTGGCTTGTGGCAAACTTTAAACGACACTTTTTATGAATATCTTTAAGAAATGGCTTTCTTCTTGCCACTCTACCATAAAGGCCAGATTTGTGCAATATACGACTGATTGTTGTCCTATGGACAGAGTCTCCCACCTCAGCTGTAGATCTCTGCAGTTCATCCAGAGTGATCATGGGCCTCTTGGCTGCATCTCTGATCAGTCTTCTCCTTGTATGAGCTGAAAGTTTAGAGGGACGGCCAGGTCTTGGTAGATTTGCAGTGGCCTGATACTCCTTCCATTTCAATATTATCGCTGGCACAGTGCTCCTTGGGATGTTTAAAGCTTGGGAAATCTTTTTGTATCCAAATCCGGCTTTAAACTTCTTCACAACAGTATCTCGGACCTGCCTGGTGTGTTCCTTGTTCTTCATGATGCTCTCTGCGCTTTTAACGGACCTCTGAGACTATCACAGTGCAGGTGCATTTATACGGAGACTTGATTACACACAGGTGGATTGTATTTATCATCATTAGTCATTTAGGTCAACATTGGATCACTCAGAGATCCTCACTGAACTTCTGGAGAGAGTTTGCTGCACTGAAAGTAAAGGGGCTGAATAATTTTGCACGCCCAATTTTTCAGTTTTTGATTTGTTAAAAAAGTTTGAAATATCCAATAAATGTCGTTCCACTTCATGATTGTGTCCCACTTGTTGTTGATTCTTCACAAAAAAATACAGTTTTATATCTTTATGTTTGAAGCCTGAAATGTGGCAAAAGGTCGCACAGTTCAAGGGGGCCGAATACTTTCGCAAGGCACTGTATAGCCTAATGCTAGCCAGCTAACATTAAACCCCGTTGGTTAGCTACCTGCAGATTCATGCAGGGTACTAATGGTATGCACCAAAATATTCAAGGGCCATTTTCTCGAAAGTGGGGTTTCAAGTTTATCAACTTTCAAAGCAGAATTACTTCCCATTGTTCCTCGACTGTAGTGTAAGCTATACACTTTTCTAGCTCGGAGTCTCTACTTTTATCCAGTGTAAAAAACACAATTTCAAATGTGGCAACATAAGAACGAATCAAAATGCCTTTTTCTGACGGAGCTGCATTTTATGAAAAAAATTACAAATTAACTTGAATGTTGTGATAGCTGATACTTTGGTCTAACAAAATATACATTTCAAATGTTGTTAATAGGAAGAAAAATTGTTGTGGAAAAATTGTATGTACTGTAACTCTTGAAATCCTTAATTTGCATGTTTGTTCTTCACAGCACACTTCACACTTCACACATGTCATAGACTCAGATCATTCAGGAAACCATGGGTTCGTAAATAATGCTCAGCTCTGCATATTATTCAACACTACTATGATTGAAACAATGTAATGTTCTTGACATATCTGAATGTTAAGGACTCTTCTGAGATGGAGTGATTTTGCCTTCGGGTTCCAAATGAACCATGTGCGACATGTTTGACATGTTAGACGGCATCTGTGTTTTACTGTAAACACGTATTAAGGGAATGCATTTATCTATGCTGCTAACAAATTATTCTGATTCACTACCAATTATTCTCCAATTATCCAGTTATTATACTTTTTTAAATAAAATTCTACTGAATATTAATAATATTACTCTAGTCAAAGAGGGATGGGAGTCAGGAGAGGAGGGTTGAGACTCAGAAGGAATGGGAGTGGGCACTGTTATGTTCTAGTAGCTGTGTTTAGGAACATCTAACATGTTACATTTGCATCCTGTGTGATTCAGTGTACAGACGTAGGATCTTGATCCCCTGTGGCAGGAGAACCTTCCAGCAATGCAGAACATTTAAAACTTGTAGTGTATTTTAGGTTTCAAAAGGCTTCTGAAATGTGTTATTTCAGAATAGATTTTTCCTTACGAAAAATGTATCAACCCCTACAAAAATGTCCATGAATTAAAATCCACATAATAATTTATATTTCCTGTAGCTGCTGGCTTATTTTACTGCTGTAGAAAACTGGCTCAAATTAAGATCCTACAATCACAAATGTGAGGTAGCAACACCATCTCACAGAGTTTGTAAACCCAGAGACTCAACATCGTGAGACTTCCGTGAACGCTTGCTAAGCAGGCTAAGAAGACCAGGCTGGGGTTTGGGGTATGAGAAGTCAAAATTCTTTGTTAGTTGTTTAGTTTCTCGAAAATCTAAAGGCACAACCTAGATTCGAGGCAATGTCTTAAGTAGTTTGACATGTTATTGCTCCAACCTCCTGAAAGTGACGAAATTCCAGGTTTTCATCGCAAAACCACTTTATATTGAAGGAGTGCCTTTGATTTGATAGCCTGGAAATGCGCTATTCGCCGCAAGACGACTGTCAGACCCAATTACGTATTTCTGCTCATGACATTGCCTACAAGTGTGATCAAGGGTTTTTATTGGAAAGGCAGTTTTTGCTTATCTTCATACTCTTCTGTCTTTGACCATCCAGCCAGCACATCCAGTAACCCTCTTACACCTCCCTTATCCTCACCTCCTCTCTTCACCAACAACACAGCATTATCTAAAACACAGGCCCTGGGGTTGCAGAAGTCACTCTACATCCATGTCATGACAGTATTTTTACTGATATGTAGAGAAAAGACAGCCACCCCAACACTAACATCGAAAGGACTGCGAAGGCAGTCAACCATATCCTAATCCATTCGAGCGCCCATCACATAGTCCGGCTGGATGGATTATTTTTGTTTAATTATTATTTTTTGTTGAAACTCCCTCTAGGGAGGTTTTTATCATGTTCTATCATTCAGCCTTCTGGTCGATTAGACTGAGTAAAAACATGCAATGTGCTAGAACTATTCTGTGTTTCTGTCTTACGAAGCTAAAAAACCCTCTTATTTCCACTGACCACCTTCTGAAAAATGCAGACGCTGTTTTTGAAAGATTTGCGTGCTGTTTCAATTTGCTCCTCTTGAAATGCTTCTTTATTAAATTATTCATGTAGGTAAATGTGTTAAGAGCAGAAAACTAGTTTTCCATTCTCAGATCCTAAATTCCTTTTGAAAAGTATTCACACTGAGTTATAGTTGAAACAATCGCTGTTCCCAGTAAAATGTACTGTGAACAAAACTGGGATATGAACTACAAAGCCCTTACTCGCTACTAACGTGTAATGTGCTGTTACAGTGCAGTTAAACCACCAGAGCTGTGAGGGTAAAAGAGATATGGCCACAGACTTATTAGCAAGAATGCATTTCTGCACTTTTCAAAAAGCTGTCCAGAATCAAATAAATAATTGTACAATTATCACAATCAGTAGCCTGGTTTCCAGCCAACCTTTTGTAATTAAAGTAAAATACATGTCGGATAAAGAATGATGGCAACGGAAGATTTGTCTGTGAACTTTCCAAATGTCAACAAAACAAAATATGCTAGACAAGGCCAGAGGTTTTCGTGTCGGTAACTTTAATAACGCAGAAATGTCGGTGGACCGGCTTTAATTTGCAAATATTTATATAATAACCATCAAATCAAAGTAAACTTGGAGTCACACGATGACATGTTGTGTGGTCTTGCTACTACAACACGTCAGGAAAGCATGCAAATGATTAGGCTACAGATTAAATAAGTCAAGATAAACTTTGGAGAGTGGTTAAAGTGCAAGGGGATGAGCTTGATGCTCCTTTCCAATACATTTCTAGGGTCTTATTCTGGTGACATGATCATCGATGCTTGGCTGCCGTTTGACAAATAAAAATAATCTCACTCTTTTGTCCATAATAATCACATCATGTATGCTTTACCCGCACTGTATCTGCAAACTTTTGGCCAGAGCGCATTTGTCAATAACCGAGTGGGCACGTACTCTCTATTTAACACACGTTTTTTTGTGAGAAAATCATCAGTAGAATAAGAAATGTGATTGAAACCCATTTTAACTTGTATTTTTTATTTGGTTAGAAGGGAATATAACCGCAGAAAGTATGTTTATGTGCACTACGTCATCACACACAGCCTTTTATCCACAACAAGTCAAATTTAGAATATTCACCTGAAAATCTATCGCCAATTGGATGTAAACCTAGCTACCGTAACATAAAACTAGCAGTGCAGAATTATACAACCCTTCTTTGGGGATTGGATCTTGCAATCTCTTGGTGGGAGTGCATCGACATATCTGCAGTGCCACCAGGTTCATACTAATTTCTTGGAACATATATTAACACAAAAAAAATAGTATGGTTAGGGTAGAGCGTTGGTCCCTGGGGTAAAAAAAGGTACCTTATAGGTACGGGAGATTCTTCAACCCAATATTTTGAATGTAACGTTCAAGCCTAACATTAGCATATTTAGCGGCGTGTTTAAATACATGTTTATTTGTGGAAGTGTTGGAGGAGTTTAAGTGTTTGATGGTTATACCGATGTAAGTTCAGCAACTCATTTGACTCTGTTCTGCAAACATTGCAAGAGAATGTGTCAATTATGCGCTGTAAATTATGCACTGTAAAGAGGATATTGTGCAACTTGTTGCCAGAAGTTGCTGTGAATGTGTCATTTCTTAACTGGAAACTACTTGTCAGTAAGTTATTGTAAAAGTTACAATAACTTACAGGTAAAACGTTGCCAGTAACCTACAGGACACTTGCTGCTACTAACAATCCTTGCCAGTAACACTTACTTTGCCTTCGATAACGGTTCTGTTGATAACATGCACATCACTTCTTCATTGGCAGAATACTGTATCAGCGACAGCCTATCAGAAGATTGCAGGAGTGGCTTACTCGAGGTGTGGCTTTCAGTAAGCTCTTTTTGGTCTCCCATATGAGAGGGAATGTCATCCCAGTTAATATGCTCTGTGGTGTATTCTGTTCTTAAACATTAAGCTTGCATGCGTTTGAGTTTTGCAGCCTTTATAAAGGCTGACATAAGTGCATGAGATACCAAAGAACCATTTGCCATATACTCTAACCTTATGAAACACCTACTCATTTAAGGGTTTTTCTTTATTTGTACTATTTTCTACATTGTCGAATAATAGTGAAGACATCAACACTATGAAATAACACATATGGAATCATGTAGTAACCAAAAAGGTGTTAAACAAATCAAAATATATATTTATATTTAAGATTATTCAAAGTAGCCATTCTTTGCCTTGATGACAGATTTGCACACTCTTGGCATTCTCTCAACCCGCTTCACCTGTAATGATTTTCCAACAGTCTTGAAGGAGATCCCACGTATGCTGAGCACTTGTTGGCTGCTTTTCCTTCACTCTGCAGTCCAACTCATCCTAAACCATCTCAGTTGGGTTGAGATTGGGTGATTGTGGAGGCCAAGTCATCTGATGCAGCACTCCATCACTCGCCCTGGTCAAATAGCCCTTACACAGCCTGGTGGTGTGTTTAGGGTCATTGCCCTGTTGAAAAACAAATTATAGTCCCACTAAGTGCAAACCAGATGGGATGGCGTATCACTGCAAAATGCTATGGTAGCCATGCTGGTTAAGTGTGCCTTGAATTCTGAATAAATCACTGACAGTGTCACCAGCAAAGCACCCCCACACCATCACACCTCCTCCTCCATGCTTCACGGTGGGAACCACACATGCAGAGATTATCCATTCACATTCTCACAAAGACACGGCTGTTGGGACCAAAAATCTAAAATTTGGGCTCATCACTCCAAAGGACATATTTCCACCGGTCTAATGTCCATTGCTCATGTTTCTTGGCCCAAGCAAGTCTTCTTATTATTGGTGTCCTTTAGTAGTGGTTTCTTTGCAGCAATTCGACCATGAAGACCTGATTCACGTAGTCTCCTCTGAAAAGTTGAAGTTGAGATGGGTCTGTTACTTGAACTCTGTGAAGCATTTATTTGGGCTGCAATCTGAGGTGAAATTAACTATCATAATGGTTTTTCTTGAGTATATTTTTAAAAATCTGAGAATTACTTTAAATTCCCAAATGTAGGAATACTGTTGAAGCAGAGATATTGGAATGTGGTGAACCAAGAGGTTGAGTTCAAATACAAGGTATAATATGAAAGTTAAAAGCATTGTGTGTGTGTGTTTCATGAAGACTCAGTTTTGTTTGCAGGTCATCAGCTGTGAAATCTCGTGAAAATGTGACTCCACATCTGAAAGGTTATGCAATAACATGAAAATCTATGTGAAATACACTACATGACCAAAAGTATGTGGACGCCTGCTCAAAGAACATCTCATTCCAAAATCATGGGCATTAATATGGAGTTGGTCCTCCCTTTGCTGCTATAAAAGCCTCGACCTTTCTGGGAAGGCTTTCCACTAGATGTTGGAACATTGCTGCGGGAACTTGCTTCCATTCAGCCATGAGCATTAGTGTGGTTGGGGCACTGATGTTGGACGATTAGGCCTTGCTCGCAGCCGGCATTCCAATTCATCCATAAGGGGTTCAATGGGGTTGAGGTCTGGGCTCTGTGCAGGCCAGTCAAATTCTACCACACCAATTTCGACAAACCATTTCTGTATACACCTCGCTTTGTGCACTGGGGCGTTGTTATGCTGAAACAGGATAGGGCCTTCCCCAAACTGTTGCCCCACAGTTGTAAGCACAGAATAGTCTAGAATGTAATCATATTTTGTACTGTAGCATTAAGATTTCCTTTCAATGGAACTAAGGGACCTAGCCCAAACCATGAAAAGCAGCCCCAGTACATTCCTCCACCAAACTTTACAGTTGGCACTATGCATTCAGTCAGATAGCGTTCTCCTGGCAACTGGGGAAAACCAGGATTCCTTCGCCGGACTGCCAGATGGTAAAGCGTGATTAATCTCTCCAGAGAATCTGTTTCCAGTGCTCCAGAGTCCAATGGTGGGGTAAAGCTCCAGCCGAAGCTTGGTATAGTGCAAGGTGATCTGAGGCTTGTGTGTAGCTGCTCGGCCATGGAAACCCATTTCATGAAGCTCCCGACGAACTGTTATTGTGTTGATGTTGCTTCCAGAGGGAGTTTGGAACTCTGTAGTTAGTGTTGCAACCATGAACAGATTATTTTTAAGCTTCAGCACTTGGCAGTCCCGTTCTATGAGCTTGTGTGGACTACCACTTTGTGGTTGAGACGTTGTTGCTCCTAGACGTTTCCACTTCACAATAACAGCACTTACAGTTAACCGGGGAAGCTCTAGCAGGGCAGAAATTTGATGAACTGACTTGTTGGAAAGGTAGCATCTTATGACGGTGCCACTTTGAAAGTCACTGAGCTCTTCAGTAAGGCCATTCTACTGCCAATGTTTGTCAATGGAGATTTTATGGCTGTACGCTCAATTTGATACAACTGTCAGCAACGGGTGCGGCTTAAATAGCAGAATCCACACATTTTAAGGGGTGTCCACATACTTTTGTATATATAGTATATCATCACATGTGAAGTGTTCCAAAAACACATGATTTCACATGTGCAAAACGTGGAAATGTCATGTGAAATCATGTATTTTTTTTAATAAGGGGTATTTTAAACAACAAATAATGTATGGCTATTTGGATTGTGAAATGTTTCAACTAAACCTTGAGTTTTTGTATGGTTGAATAACACTAAATATGCACTGACTTCTAAGCCATGTGGAGTATGAGAGGAATCCAGTAGGCTTGCAGAACAGACTGTAGTGTGTTGCTGGTGGGCTTGCCTCTGTGCTCCTGGGTCCTTTGTGCAGATGGAGTGGAGTGCCCCAGGTAACCGGAGAATCAGAGACAGAGCCAAGGATATGAAACACGGATGACCAGCCTCCCACAGGATGGCAACACAGGGATTCTGGGATATTTGAGAACTGTGCAACAATAGATAATTATTTTGGAACATCTGCTGGATGAGGTTTCCAAATACCTCAGTGGGCAAAGCATCTTAAATCACTGTGGAAACCATGGTGAGCTGGTTTTATTCACTTTAATAAATCGTTTGTGTTCATCATCAAGGCCCACTTGTATATGGGTCTTTCTATAACTAGGGCACCAATGAGGATGTCCTACACTGGACAACTTGTTACAGTTGTTGATAAGTCATTGATAATAATCTGCCAATGTTCTTCATGTCATTATGATATACAGGGAGAACATAGCTGTACTTAATACAGTCCATGAATTGATTTAAAACCTATGTTTAACCCTTTCTCGTGGTTGGTGTCTTGACGGATTTGTCCAAAATCGTGTGACATAAAACATGACCTTTCTGTCCTTGCTGTTATGGCAATGTAAGTTGTTGTTATATCATATATGATGCATTAATCAGTTAAAATAGACATTGAACTTGAACCCTGCAAGAATCCTGGATCTAGCTGTCGGACAGTTTATTTGTATAGAGATCTCAGACATGCAGTGTAACTCCGTAACATTTCGTTTCTCCTTATATTACAGAGTGAAAACAGTTTCCATGGGCACACAAATCCCCAAAATGTATGCAATTGCAAAATAGAATGCTTATAACCGAAAGAGTCATCTTACCTTGATACTTAAAACCAAAATGGATAATGTGGTTCTTCAATAATTATTCATAATACTTTGTTGGATGCGCATTTGGTGTCGAGCTGTTTAATTACAGCGTGATATTTTCACACATCATCATCTGTTCCAGGAAGGAATTTTCTGAATGACAGTCAAGTGAACAACAGCTGTTGTGATAGCACATGCGATGCAACAACAGCCCAAGTGCTGGAAAAAGTGTGTTGGTGTCTCATTCGTTACTCCTGTGAAGACAGTTGTGCTAAGATCCACGTTGGATCTCTAGGGAATTGATGTTGATCATCTATTGTCTACTTGATTTACAACATGATGTTGTTCGATTTAACATAAAAAGCATAAAGGCAATGGGTTAATGTTTTCATATGTTTTTGTGCTTTGGATTGGACACGGAGCTACTGTGCGCAATTGTGTAGGATAGACTATTGCTCAACACCCAACGCTATTCTTATTAATTATTCTGGATATAATGACAACAAATTACATAGCCTAGTAGTGGGAATTTTCTCAATATGATCCTGAAATGAAATAACATGACACATTCATTTTGGTTTCCATGTTACACCTCCAATTATAAACCTTACAAGAAACTAGAAGGAGCCTACTTTAATTTGGAGCTCAGAAATTCAAGTACTGGAATAAGCCTACCTTGAAAATAATTTGGTGATTGAAAAGTCCTTGTAATTATTGTAGCCAATTTATAGGTTCTCCTGTGCCCTTTATAAGTATCAGTGATTTAATTTTGTATCTGTTTTTGTGGGAGATGTGGCCACTCAATTGTTTCCAGCGGCTTAAATGGAAGGGTGTTGCGCTACTCTGTTGCGGCAAATCCCCGTTCCCTTATTATGAGGACGACAACATCTAATGCTGGCTTCAATGTGGCTTTCGATACAAATCCTTCCATTACATAAGGGAACCTGTTTTTTGGTCACTTTCTCATTACAAAAACTGCTATGGTGAGATTCAAATGGTGAGATTAATGCTACCGCTATTCATGGTTTTATTATGTGCGCTTGCGTCGGCCACATAGTCCACAGAAAATCAGCATGCGTACATCCAAATCAGTTAGTCAGGCAAGTCCACATTATTCTCACATATTTTAGAATGTAATAAGTTAAATATCAATGCATTGGCAAGCATGAGAAATGAATTATTATTAAGTGGTAATTGCCTAATGTTATGTAAGCTTTTGCATGCTCTTTGCTTGCCTTATACGTACAATTACATAAAAAATATATCGGACAAATAATAAAATAAGATAAAAACAAATTAAACATCCTACAAGCCCCAACTTTCCTCCAGACCGTATCTTCCCTTTAAAGTTGTATCTGTCGTCTCACCCTCTAATAAAACAGCCTTTTGAAAATGAACTGTGGAGAGGTGATATAATCTTCTACCAGAGTTGTTTGAAATGTGGACACATGCTATCTCTGCAAATTACATCAAAAGCAAGAACAGATATTTTCTCAGATCCCTGCCTTGCTTATGTAAGGAGAGCCTGGCCGTCTGCATTGGAGGGAAGATGTTGTGCATACTGCAGTGTTCAGTCAGGTGTAACCAGCAGGGAGCTATTGCTTCAAGTTTCATTACTTCCCTGTGATTGCAGTCTCCATTTAGTACACATCATCATGGCTGAACATGTCAGTGATGTCAGGAAACATAAACAACCCGTCTATGACTAAAATTGTTGAGAGAACATTTGATAAGATACATTTCAGTTGGTTCCATCGTCACAAGTCTTCCACCATCTTCCAAATGACATCTTCCAAATTACCTCAGCGAAGGAGAACTTTGGAAATAAATAATTAATTTCGCCAGAATCCTCAACTCGTCTTGTAACTCATCAACTCCTTTATCTGACCCAACCCACCTTGTGCTACTGTACTGTAACTTGCCCATTAGGCAAACATCTACTCTCTCTCCTCAAGGAGCTATTTACAGGCCATAAAAAAAATGAATGCACACACATCAAGAAATGGGGCCAAGGAGGAAAAAAGGTCTGTTAGATCAGAATTACATTTCCAGTGTGTCTCTCTCTCTCTCTCACCCCATCCTGATAGTCATCATCAGCTCATTGCAAGTCTCACTCCCATTAACCTGTTCGAAGGTTGCGAGGAGAGGAAGTTAGTTTCTTTTTATATATATATGTCCTCCTGTCCTCTCTTTCCTTCTCTCCCTCCTTCCATCTCTCTCAGTTAAGTATCACACAATATAATTTATTTTTGAAATTACAGCAGGCCCGTTCAGCTGACCCCAGAGCATTGTGATAATGCAGTGTGGGAGTGGAGAATGCCTCTGATGAGGGTTCCAAACAGAACAGACGCTCTGGCCGGCACTTATGCCAGACAATAGTATATTTGTACTCAATGAGAGGAACCTCTGCAGCAGGGGTTATTTTCTTTAGCGGTTGGTTTGGGGGACATATCATTTTTTGTACAACCTTTATTTAACTAGGCATGTCAGTTAAGAACAACTTTTTATTTTACAATGACGGTCTACCCCAGCCAAACCCTCCCCTAACCCAGACAACACTGGGCCAATTGTGCACCACGCCAAGGGACTCCCAATCACAGCCATTTGTGATACAGTCTGGGATTGAACCAGGTTCTGTAGTGACACCTCCTGCACTGAGATGCAGTGCCTTAGACCACTGCGCCCCTCAGGAGCCAACATAATCATAAATCATTTGTACCATGCAAATTGACCACAATAAGCCCAAACAGATATAGTATTTGGCAAAAACATAATCATTTCGAACCTTGATTACATTGGGATACAATCACGTCTCTGTATTTATGCCTGGGAATATTTCAAACAGATTCCCAAACTAAAATTTGAGCTGATTTATATTGATTTTACGGGGGTCTTCAATGACAATTCTATATAAAAAATAAATATATAAAACATCTCTTGGAAACTTCAGCGGTGATTGTAATTGGCCCACCAATATTTTTTTTATAAAAACATTTAGTTGAAGACCTCTGCTCTACAGTAACACACAGGGAGGGAAGGGTTCCATCTAAGCTAGTTGGACAGATCCAGACATTCATTATGTGTCATGGAGAGGAAAACATAAGAAAGTGAGGCCCTGCATAATCAGCTGTCACTTACTTTCTGCTGAATCCACCAATAGTGTATGCAAGGAGAAGAGTTCGCCAGGGCAGGTAGAGAGAATCCATTGGAAGGGGGAACATATACTGTAGTTAGTGTACAGTGTGAGTGACTGACTGACTGACTGGATGTAGCAGCTTGAGGGCCGTGTTGTGTGATACACATGATGAATAGCCTCAGTCCAGTCAAGCATGAGGAACATGAAGAGGAGGAGGTATCAGGTATAGGCATACAGGAATACTGTACTTTGATATTAAAATTACATCCACTATGGCTTGGCCCCAAGCATGATAATCCCATTGTGCCGCAGGTCACAGCAGATAGAGAAGAGAAGCTGCCTCACTTCAAACTAAACTGCTTATGGCTGACGAGAAAAAAAACAACCGTCAGAATAACATCAGCCTGCCACCTAAAGTAAGTGAATTAGGGAAAACGTCCAATTTAGATGATATAGGAAAGATATCATGAGATATTGAGAACAGAGAGAGAGACCAAACAATTAGATCAACATGCAGTTAAAGAAAAATTCACAGGTAAACCTTTACAGTTGATCTCAAATGTTTTCAAGATCCAATGGTTTTTCATTACACATTGTCTGCATTCATTACGAGGTGGGGAAATAAAATTGTGTTCTATGTATCTGACAGTTTTTCAGACAAATTCATCCTGTCAAGGTGCAGCCTCAACAAACTCACCAGATGGTGTTTATGTGAGCTGGAGATTTTGTTTCTTGTTGATTTTGTTTCTTGTTCATGCGTCTCTTAAAGTGCAAGTGCTGTACTTAGCTACCAGGGGGAATGGGCCTAGAGAAAAGCTGAGGGATGGATGCAAGGCCTGACCATCCCAAAAGTATAGCTTTAAACATGTTATACAGCTATACAGTGTGTACTTTTACGATGTTTAAAAACAAAGTTTATTTATTGGGTTCTGATGGGGTTTGACAGTTGAACTAAGCATTTATAAGTTATATTCTTCAAGAATCAATGGGAATATATAATTAATTAATGGGCTCCCGAGTGGCGCAGTGGTCTAAAGCACTGCACCTCAGTGCTAGAGGTGTCAACACAGACCATGGTTTGATCCCGAGCTGTATCACAACGGGCTGTGACTGGGAGTCACATAGGTCAGCGTACAATTGGCCCAGTGTTGTCCGGGTTAGGGGAGGGTTTGGCCTCTGGTAGTCCGTCTTTGTAAAATAAGAATTTGTTCTTACTGACTTGTGGTAGCAGAGAGAGCAGTTTATGACAAGGGTGGCAGGAGTCTTTGACAACTTGTAGGGCCTTCCTCTGACACTGCCTGGTGTAGAGGTTCTGGATGGTAGGAAGCTTGGCCCCAGTGATGTACTGGGCAGAACGCACTACCCTCTGTAGTGCCTTGCAGTCGGAGGCCGAGCAGTTGCCATATCAGGCAGTGATGCACCAGTCAGTCTCGATTGTACAGCTGTAGAACCTTTTGAGAATCTGAGGACCCTTGCCAAATCTTTTCAGTCTCCTGCGGGGGAATAGGGTTTGTCATGCCCTCTTCACAACCTTCTTGTTGAGCTTGGACCATTTTAGTTTGTTGGTGATGTGGACACCAAGGAACTTGAAGCTCTCAACCTGCTCCACTACAGCCCCGTCGATGAGAATGGGGGCGTGTTCGGTCCTCTTTTTCCTATGATCCACGTCGTTTTCGGTGATCAGGCTTACCACTGCTGTGTCATCGGCAAACTTAATGATGGTGTTGGACTCGTGCCTGGCTGTGCAGTCATGAGTGAACAGGAAGTACAGGAGGGGACTGAGCACCCACCTCTGAGGGGCCCCTGTGTTGAGGATAAGTGTGGTTGATGTGTTGTTACCTACCCTTACCACCTGCGGGTAGCCCATCAGGAAGTCCAGGACTCAGTTGCAGAGGGAGGTGTATGGTCCCAGGGTCCTTAGCTTATTGATGAGCTTTGACGGTGTTGAACGCTGAGCTGTAGTCAATGAACAGCATTCTCACATAGGTGTTCCTTTTTTCCAAGTGGGAAGGTCAGTGTGGAGTGCAATAGAGATTGCATCATCTATGGATCTGTTGGGGCGGTTTGCAAATTGGAGTGGGTCTAGGGTTTCTGTGATAATGGTGTTGATGTGAGCCATGACGAGTCTTTCAAAGCACCTCATGGCTACAGACGTGAGTGCTACAGGTCAGTAGTTATTTAGGCAGGTTACCTTAGTGTTCTTGGGCACAGGGACTATGGTGTTATGCTTAAAACATGTTGGTATTACAGACTGACAGGGAGAGGTTGAAAATTTCAGTGAAGACACTTGCCAGTTGGTCAGCGTATGCTCACAGTACACGTCCTGGTAATCCGTCTGGCCCTGGGGCCTTGTGAATGTTGACCTGTTGTATTCGTTTTATGTTAATTAATTATCTGTTCCTGGTTCAAAATGACCGCCCCAATATAGCTGATTATAAATCCATAATAATAATACATATATTGTGTTCGATTTCTTTGTCAACTTAAGTTCTTGTGAACATTACAAGTTTTGAATTTCTATTTGCTATTTATGGCCTGCAGGTCTCATTGATCTGAGCTCATACAACTTGTTTTTGAGTTTAAAAAAAGCATATTGTATGGATTATTTTGACTATAACAAATACTCAGATGAAACATAGTGTTATTTATCACAGACTACTTTGTGTCAAAGTTTAACAAGGACTCTCTCCTCCTCACCAGTGTTATGATCAAAGATATGATCAAGAGCCTCACATAGAGTACATTGTTTGGTCATTGTGCTGGCACAGAATGAATTGTGAGCAAGGCCTCAAGAAAGCTTTATATACCAGAGCTGCGAGAAAAGTTCTACATATTATTGAAACAATGTTGCAATTGTTTGTGAGAATGCCAACAGGTGTGGTTACCGTGGGGGGGGGGGGGTTATATTGGTGAAAGGTTGCCATGGAAGCCAAGAGGGGGAGTGAGGTGTGGTGTGTGTGCTCAAACACACATGCATGTGGTGGTCTGGGAGAGGAAGTGTGTCCATCTGATGAATGGGCATGTGCCTGAACTCAATTTTATACAATAATTGTAGTCTCACCCATTAATTTCTAATGACCGGTCATTTTTGACTAGGAACACCACAGGTGTACAAATGTTAAATAAAACACAAAAATATAATGACAATCATCAAAATGTATTTTGTGTGTTCACATGCCCTGTGTGGACAAAGTCATGGAACCTTATGATGATCAGATTAAACAAAATTTTTCAGAGAGAAAATTTACAACGGTCCAATTCAACCGGAACACTCCAGGTGGGTTAAAGGTCTTACCCACATCGGCTGCGGAAAGCGTGATCTCACAGTCTTCTGGAACAGCTGGTGCTCTCATGCATGTTTCAGTGTTATTTGCCTCGAAGCGAGCATAGATGTAGTTTAGCTCATCTGGTAGGCTAGTGTCACTGGGCAGCTCTCGGCTTTGCTTCTCTTTGCAGTCCTTAATGGTTTGCGAGCCTTGCCACATCCGACGAGTGTCAGAGACAGTGTAGTATGATTAGATCTTAGTCCTGTATTGACGCTTTGCCTGTTTGATGGTTTGTTGGAGGGCATAGCGGGATTTCCAGGGTTAGAGTCTCGCTCCTTGAAAGTGGCAGCTCTAGCCTTTAGCTCAGTGCGAATGTTGTCTGTAATCCATGGCTTGTGTTTGGGGTATGTACTTACGGTCACCACTGTTGGGATGACATCATTGATGCACTTGTTGATGAAGCCAATGACTGATGTGGTGTACTCCTCAATGCCATCAGAGGAATCCCGGAACATATCTGTGCTAGCAAAACAGTCCTGTAGCTTAGTATCTGCTACATCAGACCACTTTTTTATTGATCGAGTCACTGGTGCTTCCTGCTTTAATTTTTGCTTGTAAGCAGGAATCAGGAGGATGGAATTATGGTCAGATTTTCCAAATGGAGGGCGAACCGGTCCCAACACCCAATGCAGTAAGCACCACACCACAACCCCTGCATATTACACATTTTACCATTTGGACATCCTTATAAAATACCCTTAAAGAAAATCCATTCATGGTAAAAGCTCACTAAATACTTCCGCAATAGAGAATATGGCATGAATAAAGGCTTCACTCCCCTCGTCAGAAGTTTTTGCATCATTGTGATCTGAGACTGTCATCAAATGTGTGGTAATTTTTCTTCTGTGGCACACGTTTCTGTCCTAAGGTTTGCTACTTGAGAACTTGGAGCATCTCTTCGAAATGTCAAGAACATTCTTCGATTCATGCTGTGGTTTCAAAACACCCTGAAATGATTTCTTGCTCTCAAACTTTGTTGAAAGCATTTTCTGCCCAGATATGCAAAAACCCGGAGGATTCATGTCTGAAGAAGCCTTTCATATGTTAATAGAATATTAGAGCTCATAAAGGTGAATCACTGAAGGATTTTGTTTTAATTCGTCCGGGGCATCATACTACACAAAGGTTAATTCTCCCATCCATGGGTAGATTCACATCATGGTTTGTAGATTGAAAAGAACCTTTCTCTGGGATCGGTTTCATGTGTTCTCTTCTCTTCTATCGAGCGCCACAGTGGATTGTCGTCTGATTAATCTTAATGAATTATGCAAATCGCCTTTATCTCAAATGATTTAGGAATGTTTTTGTATTGTTTTATTAATGCACTTTTTTACTCTGTATAATCACGTAGCCCTTCTCTGAGGCGTTCAGTGTTTGTTATTCATTGCGAGCTCTTTATTAAATCCTTGTTGGTCTCTGGCGTATTGCATGCTGGAATGAGAAATTAGTCATTACTGTAATTTAATGATTTCTAAACCAAACAAGAGGCAACCTGGATCGCTAACCGCATCACCCCGTATCACTCTATTCCCCGCAGTCTGGTATTTGGGGGCATGTCTCTCCTAAAATGTATACTTAATTAATTGCGTTCATTATCAGGAGCATCCTGAGTTGAATATACTATTTTAATTACAGCAGAGAATTGACAGACAAAATATTAAATGCCCTGAGTAAAGCACCGGCCTGATGAGAGTCTCTGGAAACCACTGTCATTGTGTTGCATTATGATGAAGGGCTTTTTGGTTTACTTAAATAACAGTAGGTTTACTATAAAAGGTAACGTGAAGTAAGGTAAAATACACTGTGTGTTTCTCTTCACACGGACTAAATTACTTTTCTTGAGCTACTTTAAGCAACAGCTCACATAACTCATTCCTGTTCATTTAAAGCAATCACTGAAACAGTGAATTGCAAAATGTCTCAAGGAACCTATTTAACTTCCAGTGCCATTTCTATGTAGGTGAATAATTAGGATTATTCAGATTAAATGAGTGTCAGCCTGCAACAGACATTTGTCTGGCCGGGACGATGGTAGAGGCCTCATTCCCCCCTATCTGAGATACCTACTGCAGCCCTCATCCTCCACATACAACACCCGTTCTGCCAGTCACATTCTGTTAATGGTCCCCAAAGCACACACATCCTTGGGTCGCTCCTCTTTTCAGCTCGCTGCAGCTAGCGACTGGAACGAGCTGCAAAAAACATCTCAATCTCTTCGTTCAAAGACTCAATCATGGACACTCTTACTAACAATTGTGGCTGCTTCGTGTGATGTATTGCCCTTCTTGCCCTTTGTGCTGTTGTCTGTGCCCAATAATGTTTCTACCATGTATTGTGCTGCTACCATGTTGTGCTGATGTCATGTTGTGTCGCTACCATGTTGTTGTCATGTGTTTCTACCATGCTGTGTTTTCATGTGTTGCTGCCATGCTATGTTGTTGTCTTTAGGTCTCTCTTTGTGTAGTGTTGTGGTGTCTCTCTTGTCGTGATGTGTGTTTTGCCCTATATTTTTGTAGTATAAAAAGATATCTACCTTCCACTCTAAAGTGTAGCTATTTTAAAAGTTTATTCTCTCTAAGGATGGTATTCCTCACCACTGAACCTTTACTGAGCAGTAATCTCTAAATGCACCACCCCACCACTCCCACACCTACAGATGTTACACAAGTCAATTTACACTTCATCAAATATGTCCCTGATGTATCCGACAACACGGCATCTCTAATGACGTTGATAAACACATACATATATTCATTTCCATAAATACGGGCACCAATGCATGCCCGGGAACCATCTGTGAATAACAGATACTGTATATGATATTCATGTCTCAATTATCCTTACCATTACAGCAGAAGCAGAACCCCAAATAATAAGGTTACATATCCTGACATTACAGGGTTTTCTGGCGTTAGGTAGACCATAGGAGAATAATCAGCACAGCTCCAACCGTATCCTCCGTATATATCTGTTCTTCCTGTGAGATGCCTGCTTGTCTCTAACCTGTGTTTGGTTTACACAGGGAGGGGAATGGAGCTGCATGTTGATAAGGATATCAGAAATGATAATGGCAGTATATATCGGTGTGGAAATGGACTAATGTGCTATTCACCCTTGCCCCCCACAGCTTATGGCTGTAACACAAAACAATCAGATGGTACAGCAGGCAGGACGGAGGCTGAGGATGCCAAATCCTGCCCCACTTGGTTCCTACCCTTGCTCAAGACTGTGCGTCCTGAATTGCATAGCCGGTTTATTTAAGTTTTTAATGACACGCACTACGAATTTTAGGAAGATGCCTGTGAAAAATCCCAACAGGAAATCGCTCAGAATGCTAAAGCAGCTGTGTGCAAACGGGCTTTTGTTTATCAACTTTGGAAGAAGGCAGGGTAATGGGGACTAAAAATGACCATTTTAGTTGGTTGCCCTTTATGACAATAAAGGTGTACTAGTACTACTGCATTGTGGGTCGCTCAAGCAGCAGGACCAGATTTCTTGTTCACTATTTTACAGCAAAATATTAACAACAACAACAACAAAAATATGTTTAATTATTTCTTTGAATTGCCATGCACATTTCATCATAAAAAGGGGAGGGGGTGGGGCAGAGTGCCCTTTATAGTCTAATCCTGTCCATTAATTACTTGTTGGGTATAGAAATCAAAAATACTGGGTTGATGGTACAGCATATCAACAGAAAATTATGATTTGGATCCATCTCTGGATTTGGCATTGTTGAGATCGGAGCTCTTTGATGAACACAACTCTAAATTAATTCTGAGTGCTTTTCCCCTTCAATTATTCCACTATTTGCAGGACTGACTAATTGTAAATTAGTTCCAGTGTGGATCCTTGGAAAATTATATTATGCTAATAGCATTACCCTTGCCTTACACAAGACATGTCCCACAGAGGCTGTGAGGGACTGTGACACCGATGTAAACAGGATTTTTTTGGTTACACCGTCTGAATATAAATCATGTAATCTAAGGGAATGAATGCATAATGCTGACCTCTGTGGCAGTTCATGGTTTCCCAAAGAATGAAAGGATTTGAGCTTCAGCAGTGGGAGAGGTGCTATGACGTCAGTGCAGTAAGATTGAGTTTCACCGACGTCTTTCCTTTCCATGCAGTTCATGGTTTTCCATTCTGACCTTTGTTTTCAAAATGCATCATCAAACCTCATGACAGAACAATGTAAGAATGACCCCTTTTAGTGTTGTTGTTATCCCGCCTCACATTAAAGTTTGACTTACAGTACTGTGCTGATATAGCTCAAACAAGTGCCTGTAATGTGGCAGTTGTATGCCACAATTCGGTGTTGAATTTATTTTGGTTGTTATTTTGTCTGTACGTTATTTGGTTGTCTTGTAATGGTGACGTTGGCGATTTCGTAAAATGTATTTAGTTGTAGAGACATTTTGAAACTATGATACAAAACCAAACCCTTTCTCGATTCAGTGACATCCTTTTGACATAGGTTTATTGAGATAATACTGACACTTTTACTCAATGTTGGTCACCAGGCTATTAAAAACAGATATTAAAACAGTTGGAGTTCAGCTTAATGTCATTTTAATTGGTTTGTTGAAACCATGGTGCCTTTAATTCAAGCACTGCAACATAGTAGTTAGTACTATTTTTCACTCTGGCATCTTCTTTGATGTCTCAAGTCTTCAAAAGCAGACCTGACAGTCCAACAGAATTACTAAAACCAAACACTTAATGCTTTAAAAAAAAATCAAAAACCTTAAAAAGAAGAGATGTCTGCTTCATACGGTTAAAAATAAATGGATATGCTTATGATCTAAATCTCGAACACAAACACTTGGTTTTGGAGTCATTGAGCTTCTCTGTGGCAAAAAGAGGAAAAATATTTGAAAATGTCACGTCACATGTTTCGCATTAAGGTTTATCTTGCTTGCATAATCCACAGTTTTTGTTTTTACTGAATAAATACCTTGCAGGTTTGGATCTCCTACTGTAGCAGTTCATTGGAGGAAAAAACATAAACAATAATGGCTAGGAATTGGATCTAATCAGTAGTCCAGTAGTCTGGATAAGGTGGTTCTATGGGATCTAATCAGCAGTCCAGTAGTCTGTATAGCTGGTTCTATGGGATCTATCCAGTAGTCCAGTTGGCTGGATAGGTGGTTCTATGGGATCTGATCAGTAGTCCAGTAGTCTGGATAGGTGGTTCTATGGGATCTAATCAGTAGTCCAGTAGTCTGGATAGGTGGTTCTATGGGATCTAATCAGTAGTCCAGTAGTCTGGATAGGTGGTTCTATGGGATCTAATCAGTAGTCCAGTGTCTGGATAGGTGGTTCTATGAGATCTAATCAGTAGTCCATTAGTCTGGATAGGTGGTTCTATGGGATCTAATCAGTAGTCTGGATAGGTGGTTCTATGGGATCTAATCAGTAGTCTGGATAGGTGGTTCTATGGGATCTAATCAGTAGTCTGGATAGGTGGTTCTATGGGATCTCCAAGTCAAGTCTCTGCTCTGCATCCATACAGTGGAATTTCAGTGTTTCCTTTTTTTTCCCTTATTGGTCCCTGGTTCCATCCCACAATCCTTCAATACATAGTCTTCAAATCCAAGAAGTCCCTGTGGTTTCTGTCAAGGAAGAGATGACTGATGCCAAGTCTTCAGATCCAGGACAGACCGCACTATCGTGTGACCTGTAAAAAGGGGAGATAGCAGGATGTTAGTTAATACTAATGGGCAACGCTACAGATTTAAACTAGGATTTGGTGCTATTTATGACACATGGCAGTGTGTAAAAACCTCAGTCAATCTGACCCCGCTGCTGGACTACAAACCCACGATAAGAAGATTGAGTGATTAATTACACAACATGGATGGAGCGTTGTTTATTCCAAAAGGTCCATCTCTAAGTACTAAGCACCACACCACACTGTCTATTACTGTGTAAATCTATATCTGTCTTATTGTGTAGATCAATCTGTCAAACGTGCTGCATACACCAGGCTGTGTTTGAATCCCCAGCTGTCACGACCATCACCCACCTGTCCTAGGGTGTCCGAGTCAAATAGTGTAGTGTAGTGTAGTGTAGTGTATGTCAGAAATGGTACGGTAGGTCTGGTAGGTTTTATGTAATGAGATGTACTGTACACACGGTAATGGTGTAGATTGATTTCAAAACATGACGCACATGATCCATTTTGACACCCTGCGAGCATAAGTATTTCACTGAATATTAATCCAAAGGGCCCTCACAAAGTACAGTCACTATGGCATGTGCCATCTTTGCTGTTTTCATGGTCATAAAAGGAATGATGTTAGTTGTCCTCTATTTGGTGTTTTGCCCTTTAAGTAGAATACACGTTTAGAGCCCTAGTTTAATTCAAAAATAGAATTATAGGTTCAGGGGTATGTCATAAAATATTTGAGCTATTTTCACAATCGGAATATAGGTGCAGTAGCTGGCGGTGGTGCGAAAGGGCTGGGTTTTGATGAATAAACAAGTTGTGGGTGTGTCAAGGCTTGGCCCCTCACTGGCCAATCAGAACGTGCTCCATGGCTAAATATGTGGTTGCTTCAAGTTGTGTATTTATGATCTTTTATGTATTGCATTGTCATCAACTCCAATTCGCATGTTATTCCGTTATAGCTTAGTTTGTTAAATAGCCTGCCTCATACTTGCTAAATTGTATGTTGAACATGTTTGCAGTACACATTGTTCGAATTGTATTGCTTCAATATGGAATACATTGTTAAACATAGGCTACAGCATTCACACTGATAAAGGGTCTAGGACTACTGTAAATTGCAATTGGGACATATACATGACAAACATAGTCAATAAGCAAGATTAAATTCCCTAGGCTATTGATAAGGCCTAAAAAGACATTGTATAACTAATACAATTATAATGAAAATGAAACAACTTATTTTAAATAGGCTGTCTAAATACAGTTCCAGGCACCATAATTGCTCCCCATGGGCGTATAATACAGACAGGGCAACTTAGACTATGGAGGGTTTTACGCACATCAAAAATGTTCACAGGAGCTCGACAAAGATCCAAAATAAAGAGAGAGGGTGAATGTCCACTCACAGTTATACTGCTCCCAAATGTAATGTCTTATAAACATCATGGAACCATTTTACAGATCACATTTGCACTTCTCTGGAAATAGCAGATGAAATTGCATTGCATTCGAGCCATATATAGTGCCTTGACCCCTTGACTTTTTCCACATTTTGTTACGTTACAGCCTTATTCTAAATAGATGAAATCGTTTTGATGTGTTGTTGCCTACTCTTACCACCTGGGGACGGCCTGTCAAGAAGTCCAGGATCCAGTTGCAGAGGTAGGTGTTTAGTCCCAGAGTCCTTAGCTTAGTGATGAGCTTCGTGGGCATTATGGTGTTGAACGCTGAGCTGCAGTTGATGAACAGCATTCTGCTTTTGTCCAGGTGAGAAAAGGCAGTGCGGAGTGCGATTGAGATTGTGTCATCTGTGGATCTGTTGGGGCGGTATGCGAATTGGAGTGGGACTAAGGTGTCCGGGAGGATGCTGTTGATATGAACCATGACCAGCCTTTCAAATTACTTCATGGCTACAGGTGGTAATCATTTAGGAAGGTTACCTTCGCTTCCTTGGGCACAGGGACTATGGTGGTCTGCTTGAAACATGTAGGTATTACAGACTCAGTCAGGGAGAGGTTGAAAATGTCAGTGATGTCACTTGACAGTTGGTCCCCGCATGCTTTGAGTACACGTCCTGGTAATCCGTCTGTCCCATCGGCTTTGTGAATATTGACCTGTTTAAAGGTTTAACCGAGAGCGTTATCACACAGTCACCCAGAACAGCTGGTGCTCTCATGCATGCTTCAGTTTTTCTTGCCTCAAAATGAGCATAAAAGGCATTCAGCTCGTCTGGTAGGCTCATGTCACTGGGCAGCTAACGTCTGGGTTTCCCTTTGTAGTCCGTAATAGTTTTCAAACCATGCCACATCCTACGAGCGTCAGAGCCAGTGTAGTAGGATTCAATCATAATCCTGTATTGACGATTTGCTTGTTTGATGATTTGTCTGAGGGCATAGCGAGATTTATTTTAAGCGTCCGGATTAGTCTTCCGCTCCATGAAAGGAAAGTGGCAGCTCTAGCCTTTAGCTCGATGCGGATGTTGCTTGTAATCCATGGCTTCTGGTTGGGATATGTACGTACAGTCACTGTGGGGACGACGTTACCGATGCACTTGTTGATGAAGCCGATGACCGAGGTGGTGTATTCCTCAATGCCATTGGATGAATCCTGGAACATATTCCAATCTGTGCTAGCAAAACAGTCCTGTAGTGTAGCATCTGCGTCATTTGACCACTTCCGTATTGAGCGAGTCACTGGTACTTCCTGCTTTAGTTTTTGCTTGTAAGCAGGAATCAGGAGGATAGAATTGTGGTCAGATTTGCCAAATGGAAGGCGGGGGAGAGCTTTGTATGCATCTCTGTGTGTGGAGTAAAGGTGGTCTAGGATTTTTTTTTCCCTGGATGCACATGTGACATGCTGGTAAAAATGTTGTAAAACTGATTAAAATTTGCATGCTTTAAGGTCCCTGGCAACTGGGAGTGCCGCTTCTGCGTGAGCATTTGCTTCTTTGCTTATGGCCCTATAGAGTTGGTTTTTCAGAACGGTCTTAGTGCCAGCTTCACTTCCTAGTGGTAAATAGACGGCTACAAATAATACAACTCTCTTGGTAGATAGTGTGGTCGACAGCTTATCATAACATACTCTACCTCAGGTGAGCAATACTTCGAGACTTAATTAATATTAGACATCGCATACCAGCTGTTATTGACAAAAAGACACACCCCCACCCCTCGTCTTACCAGAGGTAGCGTCTCTGTTCTGCCGGTGCATGGAAAATCCCGCCAGCTCTATATTGTCCGTTTCTTTGATCAGCCATGTCTCGGGGAAACACAAGATGTTACAGTTTTTAATGTTCCGTTGGTAGGATAATCTTAATAGTAGGTCATCAATGTATTTTCTAATGATTGCACGTTAGCAAGGAGAATGGAAGGCACTGGGAGTTCTCGCTCGCCTCCGGCTTCTCAGAAGGATCCCTGATCTGCGTACCCTTTTCCGATGTCTTCACGCAAAATGGCGTGGATCTGGGCCTGTTCCAGTGAAAGCAGGATATCCTTCTCGTCAGACTCATTAGAGGAAAAAGTGTCCTTGAGTCCACGGTGAGTAATCTCTTTTCTGATGTCCAGAAGTTATTTTCGGTCATAAGAGACGGTAGCAGCAACATTATGCACACAATACGTTTAAAAAATATAATTTACACAACATTTAAAAAAAATAACTAAATTGCACAATTGGTTGGGAGAATGTAAAACGTCAGCCATGTTCTTCAGCGCCATCTTTATCAGACCATTTACTCAGTTGTTTGTTGAAGAACCTCTGGCAGCAATTACAGCCTTGAGTCTTTTTGGGTATGATGCTACAAGCTTGGCACACCTGTATTTGGGGAGTTTCTCCCATTCTTTACTGCCGATCCTCTCAAGCTATGTCAGGTTGGATAGGGAGCGTTGCTGCACAGCTATTTTCAGGTCTCTCCAGAGAAATTTGATCGGGTTCCAGTCCGGGCTCTGGATGGGCCACTGAAGGACATTTTGAGACTTGTCCCGAAGCCAGTTCTGCGTGGTCTTGGCTGTGTGCTTAGGTACGTTGTGCTGTTGGAAGGTGAACCTTCCAAGGTGAACCTTCTAACAGCCAGTCTAAGGTCCTGAGTGCTCTGGAGCAGGTTTTCTTGAAGGATCTCTCTGTAGTTTGCTCCGTTAATCTTTGCCTCGATCCTGACTAGTCTCCCTGTACCTGCCGCTGAACATCATCCCCACAGCATGATGCTGCCACCACCATGCTTGACCATAGGGATTGTGTCAAGTTTCCTCCAGGCGTGACGCTTGGCATTCAGGCCAAAGAGTTCAATCTTGGTTTCATCAGACCAGAGAATCTTGTTTCTCAGGGTCTGAGAGTCTTTAGGTGCCTTTTGGCAAACTTTAAGCAGGCATTCATTTGTCCTTTTACTGATGAGTGGCTTCTGTCTGGCCACTCTATCACAAACGCCTAATTGGTGGAGTGCTAGAAAGATGGTTGTCCTTCTGGAAGGTTCTCCCATCTCCACAGAGGACCTCTGGAGCTCTATCAGAGTGACCATCGGGTTCTTGGTCACCTCCCTGACCAAGGCCCTTCTCCCCCGATTGTTCAGTTTGACTGGGCAGCCAGCTCTAGGAAAAGTATTGGTGGTTCCAAACTTCTTCCATTTAAGAATGATGGAGGCTACTGTGTTTTTGGGGACCTTCAATGCTGCAAATATCAATCAATCAATTGAATTTACCACAAGTGGACTTCAATCAAGTTGTAGAAACATCTCAAGGATGCTCAATTTTAAACAGGATGCACGCACCTGAGCTCAATTTCGAGTCTCACAGCAAAAGGTCTGAATACTTATGTAAAGTAAATAAGGTATTTCTGTTTTTGTTGTTAATAAATTTGCAAACATTTCTAAACTGTTTTCACTTATTTTTGTCATTATTGTAACAATCTTTGTTGGAAGGATGGTCGGACCAAGATCATTTTTTATTTATGATGACCGGCACAAAACAAGAAAGAGTAACAAACGAAACGCACAGTTTTGTAGGGCTAAAAAGCAACAATACAAAATCAAGATCGCACAAACAACAGGTGGGAAAAGACTGCCTAAATATGAGCCCCAATCAGAGACAATGATAGACAGCTGCCTCTGATTGGGAACCATACCAGGCCAACATAGAAAATAAAAAACTAGACTACCCATCCTAGTCACACCCTGGCCTAACCAAAATAGAGAAATAAAAGGTTCTCTAAGGTCAGGGCGTGACAATTATGGGGTATTGCGTGTGGATTGATGAGAAAAACCAATAATGTAATACATTTTTGAATACAGCTGTAATGTAACAAAATGTGGAAAAAGTGAAGGTGTATGAATACTTTCGGAAGGAACTGTACATTCTGAACATAAACCAATGGATGGTGAATCTTTCTAATAAAATGTGTTTTTTAATAAAATTAAACAAAAAACAATCCATCTGTTTTATTAAAACAACAATATTTCTAAAAAGGATTGGGTCAGAAGCATGATATTATAAATCACATCTTCGGCAGTAGGCATGGATGTTTGTCCTATCCATTGAAGGTTTATTGAAGAGTATACAGTAACCCTACAATAGGCCTAGTTACAACAAACATTGGCTTCAACATGGAAATAATCATCTTCACACATTGCATTCACATTTCGAAAATTTACTGTGTGTTTGCGCCATTGACAATTGGACATTGCCCAAACGTTATAATAAGATTAGTTTACCATCGCCATTGATATGATCTGTTTGTGACTTTGCCACATGAAAGACAAACAAACGAACAGGGAAATATAGCTTAAACTACAAGCCAATTCAACACCAAGGAAAAACGATAAGCAGTCTATCACAATAACTTGATGTTCCTAAACATTTCCGCTAAAACCCGCTTTTGGTAAGTCTTAAATATCACCAGTAGGGCTGCTTGAAATTGACACATTGGTGCATGTTTTTAATGACACGCTTTAAATATTTCCACCCTTCCACCTCAGCGCAAGCAAGCTAATACAAGACAGATAACTTACCAACCCTGGTGTTAGAGCTCGAAAATGCCAGTGTGCCAGTGTTTACATGACAAAATTGCAAACTATCATGTGTTTGACACTAGCGCCGCCTTAACAGCAGCTGAAACTAGAGCCCCTAGTATACATAATTATAAGTGGGGCTTGTTATCAGAGAGTGGCACACGCATGCTTGGGTGTTCCTATTTGTGTCTGGGCACCTATTAGTGTCATTCAATTACCGAGTGGCAGGGGCTCCACGGTCTTGGCCTGGAAAGCGGTAGTGTCAGGTGACATGAGGTGTCAGTGCCCCACAGCACACTGTTCCAAGGTATGCCTCATCCCAGTCGGGCCATGGAGGGTCTCACTCTCTAACAGATTTCACACACACAAACATCTAATAACTAAAAATACATTGGCCTGTAATTTTGTTCACGGGCACTGAAACAGGGAACATAAGACTCACCCCTCGCTGTTTCAGGAGGCACAGTTTAATCTTCACATGGCAGTGACACTCGTCAGGATGCTGGTTGTGTGTGTATGTGCGTGTGGAGAGGAGTGACTGTGTGGTTTGGTTCCATTCCAGGACACTGCGTGAAGTCTTCAAACAGAAGAGGCTCAATGCGTACAAGCCAGCAGGTTCTCCAGTCTCACCATTAGCTACACCACAGATTGGCAAAGCATGTATCCTACAGTACGAAGCTACTAGAAGAATTTAATGCCAAAAAAGTGGATAAGTCCTGACTTATATCCCATAACGAGTAACCAGACCCATATGACAACAAAAGGTGTTACATATTCTTATTATATTGCTGTGCTGCTGCATATTGGAATTCTAGTTATATCCACGCAATATGTGATCAGATTTAAACACCTAGAGAATCATATAATGAAAAACAATTTGCATGCTAGTTATGTGAGAGCAGTTTTGGGTGCTGATGTGAGGGTTTTGTGGAGAAGACCGAGGTAACCAGTGGGCGAACCACACGAATGGAAAGAAGAACAAAGGAGGTTTTGATGCTTAAGCTGTGTAGGTAGGCCTATAAAGGGATAAAAGACCACACTTGACTAGTCAGGCTCAAACTAACCCGATTCAAAGCTTCACGGACAAACGAACAAATGCTTACCACTGATAAAGAAGCACAATCTTTGTTATTTTGATTTTGTTCTCTACTTATCGACTGTACGGATTTCATAATCTTTTAGGGGCTCTATGCAGTGAAATATAGTCAATTATTGGCTTGCCTACAGAAAGTGTCTTGTCTATCTGTGAAAGTGGTGGAGGTGGAGGGTCTCATTCCACTGTCTTTACTGGTGCCCTAAAAGCCCAAACTGCAGAGTCAATCTCAGATTTCAGACAGAGCCTCATGGGCCTTAAGAAACAGATCAATGATCGATACAATGATTTAGGGCATCTTTCAGGCCATATATCGACTACTTCGGTATTGATGGAATTACCAGATGGTATCTTTTATCTCCCAAACTATTAAAAGGATGTATATCAGCCATACTCAAAAGGCAGATGGCTAATTGTTTTTTTGGGGGGGGGGACTCAGTCAGGCTTTTGAAATGTGGTAGTGAATGGGCAGTCATCCTCTTGGAATGTCATTCACTGACAGACATTAGAAAGCTATTTATAACCTGTCAGAAATGTCCAGTTGATCAGCTAGCCCATGTTAGCTAGCAGGTTAGTTCAGCTAACCAGCTATCTACATCTTGTATTTATCATGGCCAGATCACGCGCCCAGGGGCATTGAACCCCCGGGAGTCCCCATTGATTTTGTTGAGTCACTCAGGTATCATATGAACACACATAAGATATGGCAAAATGTGTAGAATTGCAGGAAATTAGCTTTAAAACTGTAGAAATTTAACTCCGTCCCATGGCAAATTCTGTAGAATTGCAGGAAATAAGCTTTACAACTGCTAAATGTTCTCTAGACCAACGAGGGGTGTGAAATTATTTGAAAAGTTTGGGTTCCATGGGTCGTGATTCGGAGGTTTGTTACTACGCCAATAAATTACATTATCCATCCGGACCTTTGCCAATTTGTGTGACCAGAACTTCTGAAATAGTAGTATCCCCACTGTATATTATATAGAGTCTATAGGTTAACAGTGTTTCTACATGGTGTATGGGTGGGAGTCCATTTACAGCAGTGTATTGTTATGTACTGACAATGTGTCAAAAAAAAGTTTCACTAACACAGACAGCTTAAAACCTCTTAAGGATCGGCTAATTTTCGCCTAAAATGACATACCCAAATCTAACTGCCTGAAGCAAGGATATGCATATTCTTGGTACCATTTGAAAGGAAACACTTTGAAGTTTCAGGAAATGTGAAATGAATGTAGGAGAATATAACACATTAGATCTGGTAAAAGATAACACAAAGAAACAACCCCCCCCCTTTTTTTGTACCATATTTGAATTGCAAGAGAAAGGTCATAATGTATTATTCCAGCCCTGGTGCAATTTATATGTTGGCCACTGGATGGAATCAGTGTATGTTCACGTTTTTCAACTGATCCAATGAACCATTGCATTTCTGTTCAAAATGTTGTATCAAGACTGCCCAAATGTGCCGAAAATTGTTTATTAATAACTTTTCAAAACTGTGCACTCTCCTCAAACAATAGCATGGTATTCTTCCACTGTAATAGCTACTGTAAATTGGACAGTGCAGTCAGATTAACAAGAATTTAAGCTGTCTGCCAATATCAGATATTTTATTTTATTTTTTATTTATTTCACCTTTATTTAACCAGGTAGGCTAGTTGAGAACAAGTTCTCATTTGCTACTGCATAGCATAGCAATTCGACGCATACAACAACACAGAGTTACACATAGAGTCAATAATACAGTAGAACAAAAGAAAACAAAAAGTCTATATACAGTGAGTGCAAATGAGGTAAGTTAAGGAAATAAATAGGCCATGGTGGCGAGGTAATTACAATATAGCAGTTAAACACTGGAATGGTAGATCGGCAGAAGATGAATGTGCAGGTAGAGATACTGGGGTGCAAAGGAGCAAAATAAATAAATAAATACCAGTATGGGGATGAGGTAGGTAGATAGATGGGCTGTTTACAGATAGGCTAACTACAGGTGCAGTGATCTGTAAACTGCTCTGACAGCTGGTGCTTAAAGCTAGTGAGGGAGATGTGAGTCTCCAGCTTCAGAGATTTTTGCAATTCGTTCCAGTCATGGGCAACAGAGAACTGGAAGGAAAGACGACCAAAGGAGGAATTGGCTTTGGGGGTGACCAGTGAGATATGCCTGCAGGAGCGCGTGCTACGAGTGGGTGCTGGTATGGTGACCAGTGAGCTGAGATAAGGCGGGGCTTTACCTAGCAGAGACTTGTAGATAACCTGTAGCCAGTGGCTTTGGCGACGAGTATGAAGCGAGGGCCAACCAACGAGAGCGTACAGGTCGCAATGGTGGGTAGTGTATGGGGCTTTGGTGACAAAACGGATAGCACTGTGATAGACTGCATCCAGTTTGTTGAGTAGAGTGTTGGAGGCTATTTTATAGATGACATCACCGAAGTCGAGGATCGGTAGGATGGTCAGTTTTACGAGGGTATGTTTGGCAGCATGAGTGAAGGATGCTTTGTCTATGTCCCGGAAAATGTTCTTGTTACTTACAACCTCATGGTAATCACATTAGCCTACGTTAGCTCAACCGTCTAGCAGGTTACCCTCCAATCCTGAAGAAGTTTTAATTCAATTGCTGTTAGAGGCACATTGTCTGTGGTAAAAATGAAATGTAAAAGCTAATGTGTGTAAATGTTTGTTATGAAATTGTTTTGAAAGGAGGATATGATTTCACACAGCTTTACATATTGAATCATACACATTACTGTGGGCCCACATTTACATAAAGGCCTCATCCATTGCCATGATATCATGGAATGGGATACATGAAACTGGTAGCAAACTTTACACTCGAACCCCCAGCGCTTAAAGAGAAAAAAATATGATGTGAAATGCATCATACCAGCTGTATTTCTATATTTTGAAAGTTAAATATACTGAAAACTTGATTGCTGACACAGAAAACATTTTGGAACTATATCAACAATGGACTAATGAAATAAATACAAAAATATAATTTTTGGTTTTCCTTTAACCCTCTCAAACCTGTCAAATGATTTTTATCAAACTACAATAGGATTTGATTGACACAGTGGGATTGACATATCTGCACTAGCATTGAGTTCTCAACCACGTAACATCACGTGTGGCAAGGCTTACAATGAATAAAAAGTAAACTCTTACACGACAGTGGACCTACTGTATACAAACAACGGCCATGGTTCCTAAGGTCCCGGATTCATTCAAGCAATTCCACTCAGCTCTTAGTCCAAACACAGTAAGCCCTTTGTATAGGTCTTATACAACCTTATATCTTCTCATCACCAACATCCAGGTAATTATTTCTAAAGGTAACATCATTAATACCTTCTTGAGAATTGGCTCTGTGCACCGCTTGTTAGGTGCGATGTGTGTTGATTGATATGATGTGAAAGTGGGGGTGAGGGTATGACTCATGACCTTACTGACAGGCTTCTAACCCCTGCACTCTTAGAAACAGGTGCTATGTGGAACCATACAGGGTTCTTTGGTTTGTCCTCATGGGGGAGCCCGTTTTGGTGCTAGGTAGAACTCTTTGCAGACAGTTCTACCTAAAAACCGTATATGTAGGGTTCTTCGTAGAGCCCCCTGTATATGGTTCTACCTAGAACCCTCTGAAGGGTTCTAACAAAAACAATTTTATCATTCTAACGGTTCTTCCTAGAACCCTCTATGAACAGTTACACCAGCATTATTAGCCTTTACAATTAAATGATTTATGGCATATATTATATACAGTACTAGTCAAAAGTTTGGACACACCTACTCATTCAAGGGTTTTTCTTTATTTGTACTTTCTACATTGTACAATAAAAGGGAAGACATCAAAACTATGAAATAACACATGGATTCATGTGGTAACCCAAAAAGTACCTGTTTCCTCCAGCTTCTTCACAAGGTCTTGTGCTGTTGTTCTGGGGGATTGATTTGCACTTTTCGCACCAAAGTACGTTCATCTCTAGGAGACAGAAAGTGTTAATTTGCATTAACTGCACCTATAGTTACTAGCCTCAGAAACTGCAGCACAAATAAATGCTTCACAGAGTTCAAGTAACAGACGCATCACAACATCAACTGTTCAGAGGAGACAGCGTGAATCAGGCCATGGTTGAATTGCTGCAAAGAAACCATCACTAAAGGACACCAATGAGAAGAAGATACTTGCTTGGGCCAAGAAACACGAGCAATGGACATTAGACCGGTGGAAATATGTCCTTTGGTGTGATGAGTCCAAAAGTGAGATTTTTGGTTCCAACCACCGTGTCTTTGTGAGATGCAGAGTAAGTGAACGGATGATTTCAGCATGTGTGGTTACCACTGTGAAGTATGGAGGAGGAGGTGTGATGTTGTGAAGGTGCTTTACTGGTGACACTGTTGGTGATTTATGTTGAATTCAAGGCACACTTAACCAGCATGGCTACCACAGCATTCTGCAGCGATACGCCATCTGGTTTGCGCTTAGTGGGACTATAATTTGTTTTTCAACATGATAATGACCCAAAAGACACTTCCAGGCTGTGTAAGGGCTATTTCACCAAAAAAGGAGAGTGATGGAGTGCTGCATCAGATGAACTGGCCTCCACAATCACCCAACCTCAATCCAATTGAGATGTTTCGGGATGAGTTGGACCGCAGAGTGAAGGAAAAGCAGCCAACAAGTGCTCAATATATGTGGGAACTCCTTAAAGACTGTTGGAAAAACCATTCCTCATGAAGCTAGTTGAGAGAATGCCAAGCGTGTGTAAAGCTGTCATCAACGCAAAGGGTGGCTACTTTGAAGAATCTCAAATATAACATATATATGGATTTGGTTAACACTTTTGGTTTTGATGTCTTCACTACTATTTTACAATGTACAAAATAGTAAAATAAAGAAAAACACTTGAATGAGTAGGTGTGTCCAAACTTTGACCTTTTCTGTATATCATAAGTCCTTTCGTTGAGGGCCTAGTTATACCCAGGGCTTAATTTGAGCCAGATCCTGCTGGAACAGGATCCGGCACCTTGAAGGTTTTGGACTGTTTTGTTCCAGAACCTATTTGTCAGGAATCGGTACCTCTCGTGCAATGTAAAAATCACATAACTAGATTGAAATTCACTTTATATGATCTATCCCCTTCTGCTCTGATATACATGAGCCTGCAACTTTAATCTCTTCAGCATTGCACTTCATAATTTATTTCCTAATAGAATCATAGTTTCGCAAAGGGTTCTGGAGGAGCTGCCAAAGTTATTGAGCGACAATACTGCTGTCTGTTCTGAAAGCACAGTGGCAAAAAAAAACTACCACAGAGGATCGATAGCTTATTTTACAAATAGCCTAGCTGTGGAGTGTAGTCCGATAACAAGGCATAGCCTACAGTCGGGAACACTCGGCAATCTGTCAGTGAACAAACAGCATGCAGACAAAACTGGCTATTCACAGTATTTCAAAAAGCCTTCAATCGTTGGGAAACAAAGGTTAGAAAGCAAATGGCTCCTGCTGAAAAGAGAAGACTCTAATATGTCAGCTGTAGGCTACCAAAATATTTGATCACCTTCCAAATATTGTTTTACAAAGTAAAACAAGAGAGAGGCTTTTCGAATGAGAGCATAGGTCATTACCAGCAAGTGAGCTGCGCATCATTGGGACAGTCAGTGAAACTGGAAAAAAGATTTAGGACTATAATTTCCTCTTCATATTGTAGCATACAATATGTGTCTCCACACACCTAGCCTAGGCTAATGATGGATTCAAGACAAGGTCATTTTCATTGATCTCAGATTCTCAGTCAGCGTCGTAGTGTGTCATTTCGATCATTTGTGCAGTATTATGGTGCTTTCAAGACAACTGGGAAATCTGGAGGGGAAAAATGAATTATGACGTCAGTGATCTTCAGGTTGGAAAGTCTGAGCTCTAGAAAGAGGCCAGAGTTCCTCACTTGGAATTCGTTTCTTCGTTTTTTCACGATTTCCCAGTTGTCTTGATCACACTGAAGTCAAAAGTCAGATATTTCCCAGCTCAGAGTTCCTAGTTGAATGCGGCATTAAAACAGATTACGCCAAAGTCTCCAGTCATGTAAAAAAACATGAATTGCGTTTATAAAAGACCCAAAATTTACCGGACCCTAGTCCACATAAAAATGTTTCCCATGTGTGCAACTTCTGTAAGTGCCTTTACTCGTCTACGCCACAAAGCAAATGCGATGCTGTATGCATTCAAAGCTTTATTATAGAGGTAATATTTTTCTCATGCGTTCCGGCACCTCGGAGCTCCCCAGGTCACCCCACTCTTGCTCTCACTTTTTGTTCCGGCACTTCCCGATTACAAAATAAGCACTGGTTAAACGCTAACACAGTTGTGTAAGGAAACCCCTGGTTTACAGGTCACATCAGGCATGCGAGACCCATTGTACTGACTTGCAAAGTTATGTGTAATTCCTATTGGAATCCAGCCAGAGTTATGATATTCAACAAGAGGAATCACCCGCAACATGAATTCAGAATCACTGCCAGAATAGGGAGGATTGAATAATGAAAGAACCTCAACGATCTAAATTGGAACAACCATCCCAGTAACCGGTGCAATAAGTCTGACTACTAACAGATTGGTTTAGTTTTATTTATCTTTGTGTAGCATAAACATTCATCAACCAATCAATGTACAGTTGAAGTCGGAAGTTTACATACACCTTAGCCAAATACATTTAAACTCAGTTTTTCACAATTCCTGACATTTAATCCTAGTAAAAAATCCCTGTTTTAGGTCAGCTAGGATCACCACTTTATTTTAAGAATGTGAAATGTCAGAAAAATAGTAGAGAGAATGATTTATTTCAGCTATTATTTCTTTCATCACATTCACAGTTGGTCAGCAGTTTACATACACTCAATTAGTATTTGGTAGCATTGCCTTTAAATTGTTTAACTTGGGTCAAATGTTTTGTGTAGCCTTCCACAAGCTCCCACAATAAGTGGGTACATTTTGGCCCATTCCTCCTGACAGAGCTGGTGTAACTGAGTCAGGTTCGTAGGCCTCCTTTGCTCACACACACACCTTTTCAGTTCTGCACACAACTTTTCTATGGGATTGAGGTCAGGGTTTTGTGATGGCCACTCCAATACCTTGACTTTGTTGTCCTTAAGCCGTTTTGCCACAACTTTGTAAGTATGCTTGGGGTCATTGTCCATTTGGAAGACCCATTTGCGACCAAGCTTTAACTTCCTGACTGATGTCTTGAGATGTTGCTTCAATAAATCCACATAATTTTCCATCCTCATGATGCCATCTGTTTTGTAAGGTGCACCAGTCCCTCCTGCAGTAAAGCACCCCCACAACATGATGCTGCTACCCCTGTGCTTCATGGTTGGGATGGTGTCTTTGGCTTTTCCTCCAAACATAACGATGGTCATTATGGACAAACAGTTATATATTTGTTTCATCAGACCAGAGGACATTTCTCCAAAAAGTACGATCTTTGTTACAAACCGTAGTCTGGCTTTTCTATGGCGGTTTTGGAGCAATGACTCCTTCCTTGCTGAGCAGCCTTTCAGGTTATGTAGATATAGGACTCATTTACTGTGGATATAGATACTTTTGTACCTGTTTCCTCCAGCATCTTCACAAGGTCCTTTGCTGTTGTTCTGGGATTGAATTGCACTTTTTGCACCAAAGTACATTAATCTAGGATACAGAACGTGTCTCCTTCCTAAGCAGTATGATGGCTGCATGGTCCCATGGTGTTTATACTTGCGTACTATTGTTTGTACAGATGAACGTTGTACCTTCAGGCGTTTGGAAATTGCTCAAATAGATGAAACAGACATGTGGAGGTCTACAATTCTTTGGCTGATTTCTTTTGATTTTCCAAAGAGGTACTGAGTTTGAAGGTAGGCCTTGAAATACATCCACAGGTACACCTACAATTGACTCAAATGATGTTAATTAGCCTATCAGAAGCTTCTAAAGCCATGACATAATTTTCTGGGATTTCCAAGCTGTTTAAAGGCACAATCAACTTCTGACCCACTGGAATTGTGATAAGTGAAATAATCTGTCTGGAAACAATTGTTGGAAAAATGACTTGTGTCATGCACAAAGTAAATGTCCTAACCAACTCGCAAAAACTATAGTTTGTTAACAAGAAATGTGTGGAGTGTTTGAAAAACGAGTTTGAATTACTCCAACCTAAGTTTATGTAAACTTCCAACTTCAACTGTATATACAAAAACAGATATTAAAACAAACAATTTAGAAAATCACCCTGCAATAGGGCATAGGTCACGGATGTCCTCATTTCGAAGGAGACTGTTGGAGCTACAAACTAAAATGTCACCATTATTAAAAGGGGAAACTCATGAAGAAGGTGTTAGTTGTTCTGCTCTATGATACACACAAGTTTTCTTACATCTCTCAGATATAGGATAGACATTTCAAAACCTTCTTCCTTATGATTCATTGTTTTAATGTCTGTTTTGCCAATTATCAATGTGTTATTCAATGCGTTTCTACTGTATGGGCTATAACCCATTCACATTTATACTGAAAACTGGAAGTATATACTGTGTATATATATATATACACAGTGGGGCAAAAAAGTATTTAGTCAGCCACCAATTGTGCAAG
This sequence comes from Oncorhynchus clarkii lewisi, assembly GCF_045791955.1. Taxonomy (NCBI): domain Eukaryota; kingdom Metazoa; phylum Chordata; class Actinopteri; order Salmoniformes; family Salmonidae; genus Oncorhynchus; species Oncorhynchus clarkii. Next base: position 38,815,431 of record NC_092153.1, read on the forward strand.
TTTTCCCACTTAAAAAGATGAGAGAGGCCTGTAATTTTCATCATAGGTACACTTCAACTATGACAGACAACAAAAAAAAAAAATATATATATATATATATATATATATATATATATATATATATATATATATATATATATATATATATATATTCAGAACCCAAAACCATTCTGGGATTTTATAAGACCACTGAACAAAAACCTACTGCTTAAATAACACAATGCACATTCCATTGAATAGAGCCCATAATCAATGTTCACGGATGTCACCCTTTTTACAGAACCATGTAGCTAAAGTCCTTGGTGAAAAAATGTCACTGAGCCCTGTAGTCTAGTGTTTGGGTGTATAGTGCCCCACTCCCGCTGTCTCTCTGTGGGCGGTGGTGATGGGGGATTTGGAAATAGCCAGGGGATGGTTTTTCAATGTTGTCAATACCCTCAAAACTATTAGTGGACATTTTTCAATAAATGGAACTACTTTAGAAGTAAATACCTGCAGTCAACTTGTGCAATTTGTTAGGATATAAAGCAGTTTGCGTTTTCTTCATTTCACCTGTCACATTATTTTACATTATGAAGCTTACCATAGTTCTCCTGAACAGTGGAGCCAGTCACGTGTTTCTTTGTAAATAGCACAACGGGAGAAAGCGGAAGCTGGTGAGTCCAGCTATGTATTTGATTTAATTTGCTAGTTACAGTAACTAAAGTAATAAGGGGATATGGCATCATATAGTGTTAGCTTTCTGCGATGTTTGAGAAGTCAAAGTGCTTTGGATGAGTTATCTGTACAGCTGCCACTGGTATCTTAATTTCCTTTAGTTTTTTCTCCTCTCCCTTCTTGGCCCTAACGGTAATAAAGTGTGATTTCATGTCTAGATGAGATACAGCTTTTGTCAAATTGACGTCAAATGTTTTTTTTTTTTTTTTTTTGCATTTTAGCTAACCCTAACAATTTTCCTTATCTTATCATAATTCATAAACCTGCTACATGAATTACCATAATCTGCTGGGTAAGTTCACGTAAACCTGCTATGAAAAGTACATTTTTACAAAAGCTCTATCCCTCAAAATGTTGTTCATTTGCACAATCAATGTCTCTCATTCACACTTGCTTACATTTGCAAACTCGCCAAAAATGACATTCAGTAGATACAACCTATACTTGTATAACTTTATGAGCTAGATTGCCTGTCTTTGCAATTAGTTGATTTTCGTTTGTGCTCGTTAGCATATATGTCTAGCAAGCTCTATGGAAATGCATTTGTTGTTGTGCTAATTTGGTTAGCATTCTATATAGTAATCGACGTCCAATGGGCTTTTTTTGCGTTTTTAAGCGACTGAATGTGTACTAAAACGGTAATACCTTAAATCTGGGGATGAGAAAAGGACGGTATGACGATGTGGAAAATCTGGACGATATGAAAATCTGGATACCTCCCAACCCTAGTACTGTAGCAGCCACCTGCACCCCAGGCCACATGCCTCTATGCCTGCCTGCCTCTCTGTCTCCCTCTTTGAGAGAGAAAGGGTATACATTATTAACTTGGCTAAAATAAAAAGGTCTGCCTCGTCCAAGCCCTCAGCACAATGAATAATGGATAAGGCAGCTCAAGTACAGGTGTTTGGTGAGTCAAACACTGGGTCGTGATGGATGGCTCTGGGCCCACTGTGTCACAAACAACCCCCTCCTAACCCACCCCACGCTCACCCTAAAGCACAGACACACATAGCCTCTATTAATCTCTGGAAGTCACCCTATCCTGCTCTGAACATCCACCTGCATGGCTCAGCTTGTTTATTGTTGAGGTTTATCTTCTCTTTTTTGCCAATGTTTTGCTTCCTCGATGACTCTCTCGAAGTTACATCCAAGACTACTCAAATGTTTTCAGGGGCAGGCCCCGACCCAATCCTGTTCTCTTATCCAAGTGCCAAATGCAAGTGGGTCAGAAGGAAGCACGAGAGTTTTCTGTACACCAGTAGGCAGGCAGGAAGAGATGTTTAAGGATAATGTTGGCGCTCCTAGGTGGGCATGTTTTCAGCCCCTGTCGGAGCTGGGAAATACAGTAGTCTTAGCCTTAGACGTGCATTTTCTATTTCAAGAGGCTTATTGTTCATCTTCATCACTAGAGACTACTGTCAAGCTGTCATATGTACACTATATATACAAAAGTATGTGGACACCCCTTTAAATTAGTGGATTCATCTATTCCAGCCACACCTGTTGCTGACAGGTGTATACAATCAAGCACACAGTGCAATCATGCAATCTTCATAGACAAACATTGGCAGTAGAATGGCCTTACTGAAGAGCTACTGAAGAGCTCAGTGACTTTCAACGTGGCACCGTCATAGGATACCACCTTTCCAACAAGTCAGTTCATCAAATTTCTGGCCTGCTAGAGCTGCACTGGTCAACTGTAAGTGCTGTTATTGTGAAGAGGAAATGTCTAGGAGCAACAACGGCTCAGCCACGAAGTGGTAGGCCACACAAGTTTACAGAATGGGACCGGTGAGTGCTGAAGTGCACAGCACAGAAAAATAGTCCTTGGTTGCAACACTCACTATCAAGTTCCAAACTAAGTTCCAACGTCAGCACAATAACTTTATCGGGAGCTTCATGATATGGGTTTCCACGGCCGAGCAGGCAAACACAAGCCTAAGATCACCATGCGCAATGCCAACCGTCGGCTGGAGTGGTTTAAAGCTCGCCACGATTGGACTCTGGAGCAGTGGAAATGCGTTCTCTGGAGTGAAGAATCAGGCTTCACCATCTGGCAGTCCGATAGACAAATATGGGTTTGGCGGAGGCCAAGAGAACGCAACCTGCCCAAATGCATGGTGCCAAGTGTAAAGTTTGGTGGTGCTATTTTTCATGGTTTGGGCTAGGCCCCTTAGTTTCAGTGGAGGGAAATCTTAACGCTACAGCATACAATGACATTCTAGGCCATTCTGTGCTACAACTTTGTGGCAACAATTTGGGGAAGGACCTTTCCTGTCTCAGCATGACAATACACCCATGCACAAAGTGAGGTCCATACAGAAATGGTTTGTCGGCATTGGTGTGGAAGAACTTGACTGGCCTGCACAGAGCCCTGATCTCAACCCCATCAAACACCTTTGGGGTGAATTGGAACACAGACAGCAAGCCAGGCCTAATCGCATAATATCAGTACCGACCTCACTAATGCTCTTGTCGCTGAATGGAAGCAAGTCCCCGCAGCAATGTTCCAACATCTAGTGAAAAGCCTTCCCAGAAGAGTGGAGGCTGACACGGCAGCAAAGAGGGGACCAACTCCATATTAGTGCCCATGATTTTGTAATGAGATGTTCGACGAGCAGGTGTCGGCATACTTTTGGTCATGTATTGTACGTCAGAATGACACTTTTCTACAAAAATTGAATTAGATGAATAAGTGCATAAGTGTGGTGATCTCTCCATGTAATCTCTAGATACTGTTCTTTCAACATACATATATTTTTTCAGTATCTCAGTAGAATTTCGCCTTTTCGATCGTATTTGCGTCTAGCAAATTCAAAACATGTACTGTATGCGTGAGCACAGCAGTTTTCTAGAAAATTGAATTGTTGGCTTTCATACTTTTCGAATTCTCAGCGCAGCTCAAGCAATTTCTACAACTGTGAACACATTCAAATGAAGAGAGGACGTGTACTGGAAAAATTCCACTTCGAAATTTGCGGAGAGTTGCGGTTTGGGCTGTGTGTGTCAGCTGATGGTGTCTCAGAGCCATGTAGCTATGTCACAATGGGACGCCGGACAATCGCATCTCAGCGTCTGTTGACTTTGACTTATACTTTACAGTTGGTTCTGTAGAAGATAAATCAACAACTTTAGTTACTGAAGATTCTATGTCATGGTGGGCTTTAGAGGAAGCAAAACCTGTTGTGTGTGTAATAGGGGTGTGAACTAACATTTAAACGAAATTGGGATTGTTAACATACATTTTTTTTACCTAAAATCACAGAATTAAAATCATTGTACAGTTATCAAAAAACTACCACACTGCTAAAAAATACAACAAAAATGCTGAGTTAAAAACAACCCAGTACTGGGTAAATAGTGGACAGACCACAAGTTGGGCTATTTTTGACCCAGAGAGTTGGGTCACTAAGTTGGGTTATTGATCCACCGGGTCAGATCAGAAGACTGGAGGCGTGGCTTAGTAGGGGCATGGCTTTCAGATAGTTTGTTTTGGCCACCCGTGAGAGTACATTTATTTCCCTTTAATCTGTTCTGTTTTATTGTTGACACATTTTGATTGTTCACTGAAACTGTAGTTTAATGATGTTTACGCTAGGTGATTTTCTCAAATGCCTATGTGTATCCTAATGTTGGGATAGTTAGCATTTTGTTATGATACTTAAATAATAATGTTATTATTTGTATATTAAAATATGTAATGTGCAAGAATATTGAAGAGACATTAGAATGTGGAGTGTATAAACATAAATTACATTTACTCTCACAGGTTGCCAAAAATACCTTATTTTTGCACCGGTGAGAGTAAATTTTACACATTTCAATTTTCTTTAGTACATCACATATTTTAATATAACATTTATAACACTATTATGTAAATATTCTAACAAATTTCTAACTTTGACAACTTTGGGATATGCCTCTACTAAGCCATGCCTCCAGTCTTCTGATCTTACCAGGTGGATCATAGCTCAATAACCCAACTTCAACAACCCAACTGGCTGGGTCAAAATAACTGTTTTTAATAATTGTTTTTAACTCAGCATTTTTTGGAGTGCACTAACAGCACATTTTTTTATGAAACAAATACCTAATGCAACAATGATGTAAAGTTAATAGGATAGTATGCATCTGTCAAATTATTTGCCATGGATATAAAGCGCTCCACACGTCATCGTCATTCACAGTTGGAAAAACGGCAAGGGAAGCGACGGTAGCGAAGTGCTATCTGCATTGGCTATCCGGGCTATCTGCATTGTGTCCCGCCACCCACTCTTTTACACTACTGCTACTCTCTATTCATCATATTTGCATAGTCACTTTAACCATATCTACATGTACATACTACCTCAATCAGCCTGACTAAACGGTGTCTGTATGTAGCCTCGCTACTGTATATAGCCTGTCTTTTTACTGTTGTTTTATTTATTTACTTACCTATTGTTCACCTAACACCTTTTTTGCACTATTGGTTAGAGCCTGTAGGTAAGGTCTACTACACCTGTTGTATTCGGCGCATGTGACAAATACACTTTGATTTGATTTGAATTCCTTTTTGGCAATACTTTGAAAAGTTAAATGAGAAAGAGATGAAATGTAAACTTTGCCAGGTGGAATTTAGGTACAGTAATGGTAGTGCAGGTGCAACGCTTAACCATCTACAAGGGATGCACCGTGAGACTCAAACAGTTTCTGGCAGCAGCGCATTAGACAGCTTCATACGCAAGAAGTGCGTTAAAGAACGGAGTGAAAGAAATCACAGTGCTGATTACAGAAATGATTGCAGGTGATATGCCGCCATTGTCAATGGTTGAGGATATCAGCTTCAGTTCCCCAATGACATATCTACACTGAACAAAAAATGTAAACACAACATGTATAGTGTTTGTCGCATGTTTCATGTGCTGAAATAAAAAATCCCAGACCGTTTCCATATACTCAAAAAGCGTATTTGTCTAAAATGTGGTGTACAAATTTGTTTACACCCCTCTTACTGAGCACTTCTCTTTTTCCAAGATAATCCATCCACCTGACAGGTGTGGGATATCAAGAAGCTGATTAAACAGCATGTACATTACACAGGTGCACCTTGTGCTGGGGACAATAAAAGGCCACTCTAAAATGTGACCGACCGGCTTGATTCGGTATTATGTAACAAAATTTGAAATTGTGTTTTTTACATTGGATAAAATGAGAGACTTAGAGCTAGAAAATGGTACATCATACACTACAGTTGAGTAACACAGACTGGTGGTCCAAAAAAAAGCATAACTGGTGTATTTTAACACCATAAACCCATCTGTTTAAAAATAAAGTTTATATAGGTCAATCTAGCAAACCAGGCAAATAAAATCAACTTTCTAAGTAATGTTTAGGTTCGTTTATATAACATTAACTACAAGTTAAGGGCGAGCTAATAAGAGAACATAGCTAATGGCTATGAGTGTGACAAAATAAAAGCAGGGCATTCTACAAGATAATATTTTTAACTTGGACACTGTTTCATTGGCCTAACGTTATATCCTAATTTGACTTTGGTCCATGTTGTTCTTCAAATACCATCTCTGATAAACCCACACTATATCAAATAAAATCAACCTTTATTTGTAACATGCACAGGATACAGAAGGTGTAAACCCTACAGTAAAATGGTTACTTGCATAGTGGTATCTTCTGTTTAGACATGTAGCTAGCTAGCTAGCTAAGCAATGAACCATACTCTCAACTCATAATGTTACTACCCTGCATGAATCTGCCGGTAGCCAAAGATAACCAACTAGGTTCGATGTTAGCTAGCTAGCTTTCATTAGGCTGTAACTAGCAATGCAAATGGCTCTGAGATACGAATAATATTACTACACAGATCCTACACGTAATGTTAGCTAGCGAGTAATCTGTTGATCTGTTCAACACTCCCTCGCTTACTACATGACTCCACGTGCCATTCCACAGTTCTGATGTCCTCACCACCACTCCACAATGCAGAAAATAGTCAAAACAAAGAAAACCCCTCAATTAGTAGGTGTGTCCAAATTCCTGACCGGTACCACAGATAGACATACGCATGTGTGCCTTGTCCCATAGGCCCAGGGCTTATCAACTAAAACCCTGGGTCTGGCTCCCCAGTGGGTGGGAATTAGCCCCTAATCTATGCCCTCGAAGGTCTCCCCTCCCCTTGCCTAGTCATGTGAAATCCATAGATTAGGGGCTTCTTCATTTATTTCAATTAACTGATTTGCTAATATAAACTGTAACTTAGTAAAATATTTGAAATATTTGCATGTTGCGTTTATATTCTTGTTCATTATATGACTATGGTAGACAGAACTGCATTGCCCCCTAGCGGTCATTCGCAACAGGGCCATATTCTGCATTTTTGAATTTTTCATATAATTTCAACTGAAAAACATTTTTTGGGGGCAGTTTAAACGTTAACAAAAAAAAGTGTGTCACATCCCTAGTGTGTTTATGTGTGTGTGTTTGTGAGCACATGTGCCCTGTGTGCGTGTGTGTGTGTGTGTGTAAGTGCACATGTGTACACGTGTACACTTATGAGTACATACAGTGCCTTCGGAAAGTATTCAGACCCCTTGACTTTTTCCACATTTTGTTATGTTACAGCCTTATTATAAAAAAAATATTTTTTTTTTAAAATCCCTCATCAATCTACACACAACACCCCATAATGACAAATCGAAAAGAGGTTTTTAGACATTTTTGCAAATGTATAAAATAAAAAAAATGTATGTGTTATAACGGCGCATGTGATGCATTTTCTTACATTATGCACCCACCTTCGTCGTCTTTACTTTGTTTCCTGTACTGCAGCTCCAGCCTTTCAGGTCAGGCAACACTTTACACTCCTCCCCATCCATACATGGATGCATCTGGCACCACCACTTCTGTGCAACTATGGATGCTGCAAGAGGCAAAGAGAGAGGAATGCAACCAGTTAATATGTGTACATCACAAGGCGGTGAAAAGACACTTCCTCTACTAGACTACTGTAACAACTGAACCCACAACAAGACATCTGTTTCTACAAACATGTCAGTGAGAGTGAAGCCTTTTGATCCATGACTGACAGTAGAGTAGAGAGAGATCCTCCATGACTGCGAGCTGACTGCTTGACTGACTGGCTGAGCTGTGTGTTTCCAGGAGTGAATTACAGGGTGTGGGTCAATGTTAAGCTGATGAACAAAGTGGCAGGAGGGCAAAACACAGACTGGCACAGTGGGAGCAGAACAGGCCTCCAAGGTCTACAGCTGCCTCTGAGGAGGCTGCCAGAGGCTAGGGTTTCCCTTGACATTTCTAAATCTTCAGTCAGTGGTGTCAAGGTGGGAGGAAGCTACTGTCAGAGCCATTACAGTACAGAGGATAGGGATCGATTCACCTGTCGCAGGGGCCTCTGTTGACATGATATTAAATGACCTGGCCCACTATACTTCAATGAGCAAGCGCATCAGCACGCCAGGCTTTATTGTTTCCAGTGATAGACAGACAGCAGACAGCCTGAAACCTAAGTTTTCAGTGTACAAATGTAACATGATGAACAGGAATGACATTTACTCTCACTGGTTGCCAAAAATACCTACCTGAAAGCCACGACTCCAATAGGCCAAGCCTCCTGAAAATAACCTATTATAAACAAGATACCCATCTGCTGGGTCAACCCAGAATGAAAGTGAATACAAACCCAACTGATGATTAAAATAACCCATGTTTGGGTAATCCAAAGCCTGACATATTTGGGGTGATGCTTCCAGAGTTCTTTTTGCACCCGTGAGAGTAAATTTTATTTAATGTTCATCCTGTTAAGTTTTTACACTGCAAATATCAATTTCCCTTTAATATTTTAATATAACATTATATAACACAATTCTGTAAATATTATAACAAGTTGCTAAATTTACCAACTTTGGGATATGCATACGCTACGTAAAAATAACCCTGTCCAATATTTACCTAAATTGGGATGTTTTTAAGCATTTTGTTTAGATTTTCCAGCATTTTGTTTAGATTGACCGGTAGATGCAGGAAAATGGATTAGTGACTAAACGTAACAGTAGAAGAAAATATCTTACCCAAGTCAAATTTTGAATTGTTGATGATTGATAATCATTTGAAACCGCACTAATTCTGAGTGATACATGTGTGATACAAGACCGATTTTGGAACAGTGTACTGCCAATTACTGTGTTGCTAATACTGTCCTGTCAATAAAAATATATACAGTTGAAGTCGAAAGTTTACATACACTTAGGTTGGAGTCATTCAAACTTTCTTTTCAACCCCTCCACAAATTTCTAGTTAACAAACTATAGTTTTGGCAAGTCGGTTAGGACATCTACTTTGTGCATGACACAAGTAAATTTTCCAACAAATGTTTACTGACAGATTATTTCACTTATAATTCACTGTATCACAATTCCAGTGGGTCAGAAGTTTACATACACTAAGTTGACTGTGCCTTTAAACAGCTTTGAAAATTCCAGAGAATGATGTCATGGCTTTAGAAGCTTCTGATAGGCTAATTGACATCATTTGAGTCAATTGGAGGTGTACCTGTGGATGTATTTCAAGGCAGTGCCTCTTAGCTTGACATCATGGGAAAATCAAAAGAAATCAGCCAAGACCCCAGAAAAAAAATGGTAGACCTCCACAAGTCTGGTTCATCCTTGGGAGCAATTTCCAAATGCCTGAAGGTACAACATTCATCTGTATAAACAATAGTACGCAAGTATAAACACCATGGGACCATGCAACCGTCATACTGCTCAGGAAGGAGACGTGTTCTGTCTCCTAGAGAGGGCAAATCAATCCCAGTACAACAGCAAAGGACCTTGTGAAGATGCTGGAGGAAACAGGTACAAAAGTATATATCCACAGTAAAACGAGTCCTATATTGACATAACCTGAAAGGCTGCTCAGCAAGGAGGAAGCCACTGCTCCAAAAACGCCATTAAAAAGTCAGGCTACGGATTGCAACTGCAGATGGGGATAAAGATTGTACTTTTTGGAGAAGTGTCCTCTGGTCTGATGAACCAAAATATAACTGTTTGGCCATAATGACCATCGTTATGTTTGGAGGAAAAGGCTTGCAAGCCGAAGAACACCATCCCAAACGTGAAGCATGGAGGTGCTTCGTGGCAGCATCATGTTGTGGGGTTGCTTTGCTGCTGGAGGGACTGGTGCACTTAAAAAAATAGATGGCATCATGAGGACGGAAAATTATGTGGATTTATTGAAGCAACATCTCAAGACATCAGTCAGGAAGTTAAAGCTTGGTCGCAAATGGGTCTTCCAAATGAACAATGACCCCAAGCATACTTACAAAGTTGTGGCAAAATGGCTTAAGGACACAAAGTCAAGGTATTGGAGTGGCCATCACAAAGCCCTGACCTCAATCCCATAGAAAATGTGTGGGCAGAACTGAGAAGGTGTGTGTGAGCAAGGAGGCCTACAAACCTGACTCAGTTACACCAGTTATGTCAGGAGGAATGGGCCAAAATTCACCCAACTTATTGTGGGAAGCTTGTGGAAGGCTCCCCGAAACATTTGACGCAAGTTAAACAATTTAATGGCAATGCTACCAAATACTAATTGAGTGTATGTAAACTTCTGACCCACTCTGAATGTGACGGAAGAAATAAAAGCTGAAATAAATCATTCTCTATACAATTATTCTGACATTTCACATTCTTAAAATAAAGTTGTGATCCTAACTGACCTAAAACAGTTTTTTTTTTACTTGGATTAAATGTCAGGAATTGTGAAAAACTGAGTTTAAATGTATTTGGATAAGGTATATGTAAACTTCCGACTTCAACTGTATATATATAAATAAAGAATGACCGTACCGTCCACACAAGATGGAGCCGCTCTTGTTGTCCCGGCAACCTGTCCGGGGAAGCAGGAACATTTGACCGTCTGGGATCTCTCCTCAATCTTGTTCTTGTTGCAGCAGCGGTGGGCGGCGATCACTTCACAGGTCCCTGCTTTGACATGCACTGCAAACACAAACAGAGATGGCTCCATGTTCATGGCTCCATGTACATCAACCCAGCTCCTGCAGACAGCAGACCACATAGGCTAAAGCTGTGTCTGTAAGGACATATCTCAAATTACCCTATTCTCCTTAATGCACTATGCATGTTTGAGCCATGTTTGACAAGAGTTACATAGGGCTGTCACATAGGGCTCTGGTCAGAATAGGGCACTATAGAGCACTATATAGAGCAGGGGTATTCAAATCATACGAGGTCCAGAAACTGCTGGTTTTCTGTTCTACTTGATAATTAATTGCACCCACCTGGTATCCAGTTCTAAATCAGTCCCTGATAAGAGGGGAATCATTTTTTTTTAAGCAGTGGAACTGGCTTTGAAGTCCATATTTGAACACTACACAAAGTGTATGGCTGCGTTTACAGAGGCAGCCCATTTCAGATATTTTGCCAATTATTAGCATTTCTGATACCTATCTGATCTTTTCACTAATGTGTAAACAGCAAAGAAACACATGGAATCTGATCTTTTGACTTTAGATTTACACTGCCTCCAAATGGCTGCGTTTACACAGGCAGCCCAATTCTGATATTTTTTTTCCATTAATTGCTCTTTTGGCAAGATCTGATTGGTCAAAATACCAAATGGTGAAATAAACATATGAATTTGACTGCCTGGTGAAGCGCAGCCAAAGTGGATCTGAATCCTGATACAAACTTGATCCTCTTTATGCAACCTCTGTTTAGATGTGCATATCAGTTTTTCTTGTAGAACATGACCTGCCGTTGCCATGAAATCCACCCCATAATTTTAAAGGAATAGTGACAGGAAATAAGCATTCCATCTGTGTGCTTCTTCAGAGGCTACATCAGTGTGAATGCGCAAATCTGATGGGTCACATGTAAAACTGGATATACCGTAGAAAGAAAATCTGATTTGGGTTCTGTTTTGTGTAAACAAAACATAAAATATACAATCTTTATATGTACAGTGCCTTCAAAAGGTATTCACACCCCTTTACTTTTTCCACATTTTGTTGTGTTATAGCCTGAATTTAACATTCATAATATTTCGATTTTTATAACTGATTTTTATAACACACAGTACCCCATAAAGTCAAAGTGGAATTGTGTTTTTTTACATTTTTACAAATTCATAAAAATGAAAAGCTGAAATGTCTTGAGTCAATAAGTATTCAACCCCTTTGTTGTGGCAAGCCTAAATAGGTTCAGGAGTAAAAATGTGCTTATCAAGTCAGATAATAAGTTGCATGGAATAACTCTTGTTTGACATGATTTTTGAATGACTACCCCATCTCTGTACTCCATACATACAATTATATGTAAGTTCCTTCAGTCGAACAGTGAATTTCAAAAATAGATTCAACATCGACCAGGAAGGATTTCCAATGCCTCACAAAGAAGGGCACCTATTTGTCGATGGGTAAAAAAAAAAAAAAGCAGACAGTGGATATATCCCTTTGTGCATGGTGAAGTTATTAGAGATGGTCGCCTCGCGTTCTTAGGAACTATGCAGTATTTTGTTTATTTATGTACAATTTATCACATTGTTACCCCAGGAAATCTTAATTTGATTATAATCACAGCAGTGTAAATCCCCCCCAAGCACACACCTCGACCGCCCTGAAAGAACTTCATTGGACTCTATGTAAACTATGTCAATTTTATCAGCATATCGAATGTGCTAACCGGGCTGGCGACATTCTAGATCATTGATACTCTAACGTCCGCGTAGCATACAAAGCCCTTCCTCGCCCTTCTTTCGGCAAATCTGACCACATCTCCATTTTGTTGCTCCCAGCCACAAGACAGAAACTAAAACAGGAAACGCCCGTGCTCAGGTCTGTTCAACGTTGGTCTGACCAATCAGATTCCACGCTTCAAGATTGCTTCGATCACGTGGACTGGGATATGTTCCGGATAGCCTCAGACAACAACATTGATGAATGCGCTGATTCGGTAAGCGAGTTAATTAGCAAGTGCATCGATGATGTTGTACCCACAGTGACTATTAAAACCTTCCCCAACCAGAAACCGTGGATTGATGGCAGCATTCGCACAAAATTGAAAGCAAGAATCACTGCTTTTAATCATGGCAAGGCAACCGGAAACATGACTGAATACAAACTGTGGAGCTATTCCCTCCGCAAGGCAATCAAAAAAAGCTAAGCGTCAGTATAGAGACAAAGTTGAGTCACAATACAATGGCTCAGACATGAGACGTATGTGGCAGGGTCTACAGTCAATCACGAATTACAAAAAGAAAACCACCACCGTCGGGGACACAGACGTCTTGCTCCCAGACAAATTAAACAACTTCTTTGCTTGCTTTGAGGACAATACTGTGTCACTGACATGGCCCGCTACCAAACCTGCGGGCTCTCCTTCACCGCTGCCAATGTGAGTACAACATTTAAACATGTTAACCCTCGCAAGGCTGTAGGCCCAGACTGCATCCCTAGCCTCGTCCTCAGAGCATGCACAGACCAGCTGGCTGGTGTGTTTACAAAAATATTCAATCAATCCCTATCCCAGTCTGCTGTTCCCACATGCTTCAAGAGGGCCACCATTGTTCCTGTTCCCAAGAAAGCTAAGGTAACTGAGCTAAACGACTATCGTCCCGCAGCACTCACTTCCGTCATCATGAAGTGCTTTGAGAGACTAGTCAAGGATCATATCACCTCCACCCTACCTGACATCCTAGACCCACTCCAATTTGCTTACCGCCCCAATAGGTCCACAGACGACGAAATCGCAATCACTCTGCACACTGCCCTAACCCATCTGGACAAGAGGAATACCTATGTAACAATGATGTTCATCAACTACAGCTCAGCATTTAACACCATAAGTACCCTCAACCCCACCCTGTGCAATTGGGTCCTGGACTTTCTGACGGGCCGCCCCCCAGGTGGTGAGGGTAGGAAACAACATCTCCACCCCGCTGATCCTCAACACTGGGGCCCCACAAGGGTGCGTTCTCAGCCCTCTCTTGTACTCCCTATTCATCCATGACTGCATGGCCATGCACACCTCCAACTCAATCATCAAGTTTGCAGATGACACTACAGCGGTAGGCTTTATTACCAACAACGACAAGATGGCCTACAGGTAGGAGGTGAGGGCCCTCGGAGTGTGGTGTCAGGAACATAACCTCACACTTAACGTCAACAAAACAGATGATCGTGGATTTCAGGAAACAGCAGAGGGAGCACCCCCCTATCCACATTGACAGGACAGTAGTAGAGAAAGTGGAAAGTTTTAATTTCCTCGACGTACACACTACAGACAAACTGAAATGGTCCACCCATACAGACAGTGTGGTGAAGAAGGCGTAACAGTGACTCTTCAGGAACTTTTACAGATGCACAATCGAGAGCATTCTGTCGGGCTATATCACCACCTGGTACGGCAACTACTCTGCCCACAACCATAAGACTCTCCAGAGGGTATTGAGGTCTGCACAACACATCACCAGTGGCAAACTACCTGCTCTCCAGGAAACCGTCACCACCCGATGTCACAGGAAGGCCAAAAAGATCATCAAGGACAACAACCACCCGAGCCACTGCCTGTTCACCCCACTATCATCCAGAAGGCGAGGTCAGTACAAGTGCATCAAAGCTGGGACCGAGACACTGAAAAACAGCTTCTATCTCAAGGCCATCAGACTGTTAAACAACCATAGAGTGGCTGCTGCCAACATACTGACTCAAATCTCTAGCAACTTTAATAATAAGAAATTGGATGTAATAAATGTATCACTAGTCACTTTAAACAATGCCACTTTATATAATGTTTACCTACCCTACATTACTCATCTCATATGTATATACTGTTCTCTATGCCATCTACTGCATATTGCCTATGCCACATGGCCATCGCTCATCCATATATTTATATGTACACATTCTTATTCATTCCTTTCCACTTGTGTGTATAAGGTAGTTATTGTGAAATTGTTAGATTACTTGTTAGATATTAGTGCATGGTCGGAACTAGAAGCACAAGCATTTCGCTACACACATTAACATCTGCTAACCATTTGTATGTGACAATAAAATTTGATTTGATTTATTTGATTACACACAGTCATTACAAAGATACAGGCGTCCTTCCTAACTCAGTTGCCGGAAAGGAAAGAAACCGCTCAGGGATTTTTCCATGACGCAAATGGGGACTACAAAATAGTTTAATGGCTGTGATAGGAGAAAACTGAGGATGGATGAACGACATTGTAGTTACTTCACAATATTACCCTAATTGATAGAGTGAAAAGAAGGAAGCCTGTACAGAATAAAAAAAATCTCAAAACATGCATCCTGTTTGCAACAAGGCACTAGAGTAATGCTAGAAAAAAATATGTCAAAGCAATTCATTTTTGTCCTGAATACAAAGTGTTATGTTTGGGGCAAATCCAACACAACATATTACTGAGTACCACTCTCCATATTTTCAAGCATGGTGGTGGCTGCATCATGATATGGGTATGCATGTAATCGTTCTTCAGGATATAAAAATATATTAAATGGAGCTAAGCAGAGACAAAATCCTAAAGGAAAACCTGATTCAACCTACTTTTCACCAGACACTGGGAGATTAATTCACCTTCCAGCAGGACAATAACCTAAAACACAAGGCCAAATCTACACTGGATTGTTTTACCAAGAAGACAGTGAATGTTCAAGAGTGGCCACTTTGACTTAAATCTACTTGAAAATCTATGGCAAGACCTGAAAATGGTTGTCTAGCATTGATCAACAACTAATTTGACAGAGCTTAAAGAATTTTGAAAAGAATAATGGGCAAACATTGTACAATCCAGGTATGGAAAGCTCTTAGAGTCTTACTCAGAAAGCTGTAATTTCTGCTTCTGCAAAGTATTGACTTAGGGGTGTGAATACTTACAGTACCCGTTGAAATGGTGGAACACACCTGCTCATTCAAGGGTTGTTCTTTATTTTTACTATTTTGTAGAACTACATTGTAGAATAACAGTTAAGACATCAAAACTATGAAATAACACATATGGAAACATGTTGTAGCCAAACAAGTGTTAAAGAAATTATTCAAAGAGATTCTTCAAAGCAGCCACCCTTTGCATTCTCTAAACCAGCTTCATGAGGTAGTCACCTGGAATGCATTTCAATTAAAAGGTGTGCTTTGTTAAAAGTTAATTGGTCGAATTTTACCCCTTTTTCTCCCCAATTTTGTGGTATCCAATTGTTTCAGTAGCTACTATCTTGTCTCATCGCTACAACTCCCGTACGGGCTCGGGAGAGATTGAAGGTTGAAAGTCATGCGTCCTCCGATACACAACCCAACCAAGCCACACTACTTCTTAACACAGCGCCATACAACCCGGATGCCAGCCGCACCAATGTGTCGGAGGAAACACCGTGCCCCTGGCAACCTTGGTTAGCACGCACTGTGCTAACCAAGGTTGAGCTAATCAGTTGTATTGTGACAAGATATGGATGGTATACAGAAGATAGCCCTATTTGGTAAATACCAAGTCCATATTATGGCAAGAACAGCTCAAATAAGCAAAGAGAAACGACAGTCGATCATTATTTTAAAACATGAAGGTCAGTCAATCCGGATAATTTCAACTTTGAAAGTTTCTTCAAGTGCAGTCGCAAAACCATCAAGCGCAATGATGAAACTGGCTCTCATGACGACTGCCAGAGGAAAGGAAGACACAGAGTTACCTCTGCTGGCAAGGATAGGTTCATTAGAGTTACCAGCCTCAGAAATTGCAGCCCAAATAAAAGCTTCACAGAGTTCAAGTAAGAGACACTTGCTTGGCCAAGAAACACGAGCAATGGACATTAGACCGGTGGAAATCATCAAATCAAATCAAATTGAGTTACCCAGCCTAAAACCCCAAACAGCAAGCAATGCAGGTGTAGAATCACGGTGGCTAGGAAAAACTCCCTAGAAAGGCCAAAACCTAGGAAGAAACCTAGAGAGGAACCAGGCTATGAGGGGTGGCCAGTCCTCTTCTGGCTGTGCCGGATGGAGATTATAACAGAACATGGCCAAGATGGTCAAATGTTCATAAATGACCAACATGGTCAAATAATAATAATCCCAGTAGTTGTCGAGGCTGCAACAGGAGTAAATGTCAGTTGGCTTTTCATAGCCGATCATTGAGAGTATCTCTACCGCCTGCTGTCCCTAGAGAGTTGAAAACAGCGGGTCTGGGACAGGTAGCACGTCCGGTGAACAGGTCAGGGTTCCAAATCTGTCCTTTGGTCTGATGAGTCCATCTGTGAGATTTTTGGTTCCAACTACCGTGACTTTGTGAGAAGCAGAGTAGGTGAACGGATGATCTCTGCATGTGTGCCTCCCAACGTGTAGCATGGAGGAGGAGGTGTGAAAGTGTAGGGGTGGTTTGCTGGTGACGCTGTCAGTGATTTATTCAGAATTCAAGGCACACTTAACCAGCATGGCTACCACAGAATTCTGCAGCGATACGCCATGGTTTGCGCTTAGTGGGACTATCATTTGTTTTTCAACTGGACAATGGGCCCAACACAACACCAAGCTGTGTAAGGGTTATTTGACCAAGAAGGAGAATGATGGAGTGCTGCATCAGATGACCTGGCCTCCACAATCACCCGAACTTAACCCAATTGAGATGGTTTGGGATGAGTTGGACCGTAGAGTGAAGGAAAAGCAGCCAACAAGTGCTCAGCATATGTGGGAACTCCGTCAAGAATGTTGGAAAATCTGTTGATTTGTTTAACACTTTTTTGGTTACTACATGATTCCATATGTGTTATTTCATAGTTTTGATATCTTCACTATTATTCTACAATGTAGAAAATAATAAAAATAATTAAAAACCCTGGAATGAGTAGGTATGTCCAAACTTTTGACTGGTACTGTATGTAGATTGAATATTTTTGTATTTCATTTTCAAATGTTAAAAAATTATCTAAAAACATGTTTACACTTTGTCATTATGGGTTATTGTGTGTAAAAAAAAAAATCTAATTTGAATTCAGGCTGTAACACAACACAATGTGGAATAAGTCAAGGGGTATGAATACTTTCTGAAGGCACTGTTTGTACCCTACAGAGCCTAATCTTATAGAAATTGGTAGCTTGATTGGGAATACTTTTCCTGACCTTAAAAGGCCTTTGGGGAAGCCAGAGAAGAGTGGGGAGGAGGAAGTGTATTTGAACCTACCAAGCAGGGACATCTATAGAGCTGACCTGCAGCTCATGCACAGATACATCTCTGACGTACAGTCATGGTTAAATTGTGCTCCATGTAGGGGGACTTTTCTTTCTTGCACCTGATGTATTATGCATAAGAACAATCCTTCTTTACGAGCTGAGAGGGCCACATCTTCCATGGTGAGAACACGGACAATATAGTAATTGCTTCATGAAGTAAGAGATAACCTCATATTAAAGTAACCCATATAGATTGACGCTGAATTATTAATTCCAAGTATAAAATGGAGACCGTGGAGATGAGTGAACCAGGAATGCAACAATGACACAGCATCGTCAGCAGAAATACGTTGTCGATGGTGTGTTTTCAAATGGGTCCTTTGATGAAAGGAATCGTGGAGTGAACATCTAATAACATTTTATTTGTCACATACACATACAACAAGGGTAGATCTTACCGTGATATGCTTACTTACGAGTCTTTAACCAATAACCTTTGAAAAGAGAAAGTACGAAAAATGTGCTAAATAAACTAAAGGAAAAGTAGTAACACTGTAAAATAACAATAACGAGGCTATATAAAAGGGGTACCGGTACCGATTCGATGTGCAGGGGTAGGGGTTAGTCGAGGTAAGTAAGGTAATATTTACATGTAGGTAGGGGTTGTTAATGGCTTTGGTTTTTCCATTTATGGTTTGAGGTTGGACTTTAGCACGTAGGGTGCACCGATTGGTGTCTCCTCGTTAGTCCACTTGTGTTGGTTACCATTTCATTTGTGGGAAGCTGTGTCATCTGTGCTGGCCCAGGTGCTCCAGTTGTCTTGATAGATGCAGAAGGTCAACACTTTTAGTTGGTGCTCCTGATTTTGTTTTCTTGACAAACAAGGCTTTATCTGAGTTCCCTGATTTCGTTTTGCTCCACCTTTTTGGTTGGCTTCCTGTCTTTAAGTTTGGTGTGGGTTTATCTTTTGTTTGCCTATTCTTGGGCAAATTTCATGGGCACTCATGGAGGGTGTTTTTTAGGTTCCAGTAGTTGTTGCTAGTCAACTTTCAGTGGACACCCCCATGAGTGTCTTTTCAGAACCCCACCTAAAACCCCACCCGTTTCATTTTGGTTGTTGTCTGTGACTCTTTGTTAGTTCCCCCTTCTGTTTAAACGACTTGCTCACGTAACGGTAAAATGACTGGGCATAGATAATAAACAGAGAGTAGCAGAAGTGTGTGTGTGTGTGTGTGTGTGTGTGTGTGTGTGTGTGTGTGTGTGCGTGCGTTTGTGTGGTATCAATATGCATGTGTGTTTTGTGTGTGATGGAGTGTCAGTGTAGAGTTAATCAAGACTGTGCAAGAGAGTCAGGGCAAAAAATTATAATAAAACAATTAAAAGGAAATAGTCCTGGCAGCCATTTGATTAACTGTTCAGCAGTCTTTTGGCTTGGGGTAGAATCTGTTAAGGAGTATTTTGGTCCCAGATTTGGCACTCTGGTACAGCTTGCCATGTGGTAGCAGAGAGAACAGTCTATAACTTGGGAGGCTGGAGTCATTGACAATTTTTAGGGCCTTCCTCTGACATCGCCTGGTATAGAGGTCCTGGAAGCCTGGCCCCAGTGATGCACTGGGCTGTACGCACTACACAATGTAGTGCCTTGCAGTTGCCATACCAAGTGGTGATGCAACCAGCTTTCGATGGTGCAGCTGTATAACTTTTGGAGGATCTGAGGTCCCATGTCAAATTTTGCAGCCCATCAGCAAATCCAGAATCTTCTTGCAGAGGGAGGTGTTCATTCTTTTTGCTGGGAGAGCTGCTGCCGTGTTGTCAGAGAGAGTATTGCTGCACCGCTTCATCGCTTCCAGATTTGGCCTGCAGTAACTTTGAAGAGACGTTTCTAATCTGTGTCCACTGACAGATATTATTTATTGTGCCTCTAGTCCGGCATCTGAGAGTTTCTGGATCATGGTGGTTCAGAGGCAGTGATAAGTGTAAATTTGCGACATGCCAGCTATTTCGCAGATCTTTGTCAAAATTGTTGCGAGCATGTTCATGACAATCTGCTTTTTTGTGTACTTGAAACATATTAGACAAAATAACATTAGCTAATAGTTAGGCCTACATAGCTACTGGTTATATTGTTAGGGTACATTAGAATGTTTTAGCTAGCTACCTTACAGTTATATACCATATATATCTGTTCACTGGTGGGCAGCTTTGTTGGGCCCCACTTTAATCAACTTTTTAATTACGCTGACAAACACATTACTCTTTGTGAATTCAGTATCTTTCTGTATACTCCATTCCAAACTGAGATAGGGGTCATTGATATGTCGGTTCCAACTAGCTCTGAGTCCAGCGTAGCTGCTAAATCCTATATTCTTCACCATTCATGTTTCTCACTGAACCATAAAAGTCCTGTAGAATGTCTTTCAGCTCTGTTTTTGTTGTATTCCCAAACTCACAATGTATCCCTATTTTTTTCACACAAGTCAGTGAAGCAGGTCGGTGCCCACTTTGTTTATTTCACAATGTTCTTTTCGTTTCGCTTTCTCTCAAGTTAATCTAAACGCTTCTTTCCTACATCGGCATGACAAACTATTGTTGATGTAGCCATTTTATCGAGGTAAAAAGGCACAAAGATATCAAGGTGAAAAGGCTAAACATCATAGTCATGGTATACGGTCTAACATACACAAAGCTAAATGCTGTTTTAGCCAATCAGCATCCTGTATCCAAACTACCTGGTTTATAATACCGTTTTTAATGTCCCGTTGATAGAATAGTCTCGAACGGAGCTCATCCAGTTTATTCTCCAGTGAGAATTTTCTTAAATACTTCCTTATGGCACAGGCCATAAGAAAGACAACAAAATGATGTTTGACTCCAGATTTAAAGACATGTGTATGGCACATATTATGCTATTTACCGAATTAGCCTTTTTATATATTTAGAATAATCATTTACCACAGGTGAATACACCCTTTAATGTATGTACACATTTACCACAGGTGAATATAGAATTTATGTACAGATTTGTCTTTTTAGATTAAATACAAAATCTATTTGTGTCTATTTAATATGCATTACCTTTCTTCTTAGTAGTCTTATGTGAAAGTCTTTAGTTATTTGAACATCATTGTCAGGGCTAGAGAGGGAGTAAATGATGAAAAGTTTCATTGTTCTTTTCAGATCAGCCTTAATTATGTCCGTAAAGATTTTCAATTTAGGACCTGGGTTGAAAATAGATTGAAAACGGGCCTCCATCTTGACATTAGTGAGTGATCCAAAAATCTCATCTACAACATTAAAAACATTTTGTTTCCAATCAATAAGGGGTCATTCACATTCCAACAAAAGTCCAGTCAACAATTGGCGATTGAGTGCTTTCCAGCCAACACTAACTACTGATGCAAACACAGGTGAGGATCTTCGCCTGTGATGTGATTATGTTTAAGCCATAGGAACACCCCTGGGTCAAAGTTAATTTCCAAAGTATCAATTGCTCAAATTGAATACTCAAAGTTTCTTGAAGAGGGAGAGTTAGCTGCATGTGACTGATAGGCAATCAATAACGGTCTAGTAGAGCTCGGTGACACTCATTATTGGAAGATAAACAGAACAACTGAATGTCCGAGTTGAAGGAAATGATCTGGTATGTGATCAAGAGGAGAATTTGAGAACACCCAAGAGATTCAAACTGTGAAATAACATAATAATAATAGCTGCATGTATTCATTTGATCAACTTGTTCACTAGAAAGTGCAGTCAGCATTTTACCTCAGAGAAACGACTCCACTTCACCCCTCAAACCTCCAACTGAGCAGCCATGTCCACTAGCCGAGTCGTTCGGTCTCCCCAGCCTTCTCTGGCCAAGGTCACTGATTCAGGAGTCAAACCTCACACCAGGCCATGTGGTCAGCAGGGAGGGGGGAGGTGAGGGTGGTTATGGGATGTATTACAGGGGTTAGGTGAGGGGTGAGGCAAGCCTTGGCTGGTAACTATGCACAACAATGCACAGTCCATAAGCAGGTTGACTGCTGATACTGATCGTATACCCTCAGCCAATGGCCCTTGGGAGAAGGTGAAAGCAAAGGGTGGGAAATATGGGAAATATGATGGGCTGGATGCCCATTATATACCATCAGGCTCTTTAGGATCTCTTTGAGATCAATGGAGAGGATGCATAGTGCAACAATACTAATAGTATGGGATAATGCTCAATGTGCCAGCTAGATAGAAGCTGCCTCTACTTCTCCTGCAGTGTTGTCCTGCTGTGCTCATCCAGACAACTGGGCAAATGGCTCCCCACACTTGTGATCAATACGTTTAACTTAAAGCACTTAGGATTGTCATCAGTTAATATCACCCAGCACCCACATCAGCAGGAAGGATAGAGGAGCAGGGTTGCAGGCAACACTAACGAGGACCGGCATGAGGTCCGGACCTCCAGGCAATTGATAGCACTTTTAGCACAGTGCTCCTCTCTGCAATCATATTCATTGATCCCTGATTGATAAGTGCCAACATGTATCCAGAAGTTATGTGTAGCTATGATTCACAGAAGAGAGAAACCCTGATAAATCTAAGGGAGGCAAGTAGCGTCTATTGAGGGTATTTTATCATTGAACTAAACTGACAAGTATTGCGAACACGCAAAATGATTTAACGTTTAAAATAATCTACACATTGGACCTGCAGTTTGAAAATGCTCTTTACTGCCATACACATTTAATGTTATAAATAAGTGCATACTGTATGCTTGTGTTATTAAATTAATCAAATGTAAATTATGCTCTCCTTTCAATTTCCCTGGTCAATTTTCATCAATAGTTAGCAAAAAAAAAATGTAGTGAGGCAAGTCAGTTAAGAACACATTTTTATTTACAATGACAGCCTATCGGGGAACAGTGGGTTAATTGCCTTGTTCAGAATGATAGGTTTTTACCTTGTCAGCTCGGGGATTTGATCCTGCAACCTATTGGTTACTGGTCCAACGCTCTAACCACTAGGCTACTTGCCAAACCAACATGATGACAAATAACAAACAAAAAAACGAATGGAAAAAATAACCACATCTCCTGTGAGTTTATTCATGATATTTGTTCATGGGGAAATTAGCATTGCAGTGTGGCAGTCACTTGTCTTTCAGCACAGAAATTATAGACCTTGTGTTCCCCAAATTGACTCTGCATTTGTTTTCCGCAGTATACAAAACACTGACAGAGGTTGAGGTTGAGAAAGTCAAGCCACAACAGAAATAAAGGAAATTCAGCATTGAACCTAAGAACCATGAAAACAGCATCACCCAGAAAAATGTAATTTCAGTTCATACAACATCATAGATAAAATAAATGTATCTATTAACTTGTCAGTCATACTTAGTGATAATAGCGCAGACAATTGATGCACATGCATCATAAAATAATAGTCATCATGGAAAATCCATCTCAAGTTACATTTAATGAAACTATCCAAGGAAACATGCTGCTCTTAGTTGGTCATTAATCTCTGTTAACTCATATGTAAAATGTTGCATAATTTGGTCAGCTGCATGACAAACTTCTGAGTTCATACTTGTTAGAAATGTATGATATTTAAATCGATAGATTCTGTGGTTACAAAGGCTTAACTGAAATGAGGTTAAAGGTGTTTAGAGCACTATTTAAGATACAGTACGATCTCAAACAAGACCCATTCAGATAGGAATACTACAGTTGAAGTGGGAAGTTTACATACACTTAGGTTGGAGTCATTAAAACTTGTTTTTCAACCACATTTCTTGTTAACAAACTATAGTTTTGGCAAGTCGTTTAGGACATCTACTTTGTGCATGACACAAGTCATTTTTCCAACAATTGTTTCCAGACAGATTATTTCACTTATAATTCACTGTATCACAATTCCAGTGCGTAAGAAGTTTACATACACTAAGTTGACTGTGCCTTTAAACAGCTTTAAACAGCATAAGGGCTCCCTTATGGGGACAAACCGAAGAACCCTATATGGTTCTACATTAAGTTTTTTTTTCTAAGAGTGTACATGCGCACTAAAGCACCAGTATGTGAACAATTCAAATCCAATGGCAAACCACAGGATTATACTGTATAAATATAATTTCTCTTTGAAAGATTCTGCTTCTTCACATCACACACAGTAAAGTGCATTCTAACTCATCTAATCCTGTAAAGTGATGATCAGTTGCACTAGCCCCAGCACGTCCTCACACTCATTACTCACTCACAGACACTGCTGAAGGCAGAAAAAGCTTTTTGGAGAAGTACAGAAAGAGAGAGAGAGGCAGCCCAATTACCTGTAATCGCCACAGCAATTTACAGCCAGTCACTTATGAACTAATGGCAGAACCAACCTGGCCATTTGGGCTGCGGGGGAGCAGAGATCAAACAAACTCACTCCACACAGGACCCAGGCTGGACATCACTATCAGGGATGCTGAGCTAGTAGGCCTATCCTAAATGTTCAAGTTGAATTAACATCACAAATGTAATGTAATTCCCTGACCGTCTTGTTGACAGGAATAGTCTGTGTCTGTATTTCTGACAGACAGGAAACAAACTTATCTGCCCACTGAGGCACGAATCCTCTGGTTTAGCTTCACTGACTTATTTTTTGAACCAGAAAAGTAAGATGTGAAACCAGAAATCTAAATGTGCTTAACCTTATTTCCTGTTTGAGCTGATCTCTCTTTTCAACCCACGGAATAGGGAGTCTAAATCACAACACTGAACAGAGTCACCGGGCGTGGGCCCAGACCACAGCATCCATCAAAACATGTAGACAATAGAAGCACAGCATGAATAAATGATGACTAAATTGTACGCTCAAGCTGCTCATGAACCATTTAAGACTAAGGAGAGCTCGTACAATACAGTACAGCCAGTAAATGCTGAATATACGACTGCCTGTCTGCTCTCCAACTCTGGTCTGACCAATCGGAATGCTTGCTTCAAGAGTGTTTTGATCATGTGGACTGTAATGTATACAGTTCATCAGGAAGTGAAGAGGGGATGTTGTTCCCACCACAACGATTAAAACCTATCCAAACCAAAAACCGTGGATAGATTGCAGCATTCGTGCCATCTAAAACTGAAAGCGCAAACCACTGCATTTAACCACGGCATGTGGCAGGGACTCCAGACAATCACGGATTTTAAAGGGAAAACCAGCCACGTTGCGGACACCCCAACTTCTTGCTACCAGACAAGCTAAACACCTTCTTCGCCCGCTTTTAGGAAAACACAGTGCTGCCGACGCGGGCCACCGCTGTTCCCAAGGACGGTATGCTCTCATTCTCCATGGCCGACATGAGTAAGACATTTAAGCGTGGTAACACTTGCAAGGCTGCCGGCCCAATCACCATCACACTACACACTGCCCTACCCTATCTGCAGAAGAGGATGTAAGAATGCTGTTCATTGACTACAGCTCAGCCTTCAACACTATAGTGTGGTGGTGGTGAAGGTAGACAACAACACCTCCACTATGCTGATCCTCACACAGGGGCCCCTCAAGTTTGCGTGCTCAGCTCCCTCCTGTACTTTTCTGTTCACCCATGACTGCGTGGCCACGCACGTCTCCAACTCAATCATCAAGTTTGCAGACGACACAACATTGGTAGGCCTGATTACCAACAAAGATGAGACAGCCTACAGGGAGGAGATGAGGGCCCTGGCGGAGTGGTGCCAGGAAAATGATCTCTCCCTCAACATCAACAAAATGAAGGAGCTGATCGTGGACTTCAGGAGAAAGCAGGGGGAGCACACCCCCATCTACATCGTTGGGGCTGCAGTGGAGAAAGTTTCAAGTTCCCCGGCATACACATCACTGACAATCTGAAATGGTCAAGGCACAACACTGCCTCTTCAACCTCCGGAGGCTGAAGAAATTTGTCTTGGCCCCTAAAATCCTCACAAACTTTTACAGATGCACCATTGAGAGCATCCTGTCGGGCTGTATCACCGCCTAGTACGGCAACTGCAACATCCGCAACTGCAGGGCTTTCCAGAGGGTGTGCCCAACGCATCAGTGCACACTGCCTGCCCTCCAGGACAGCTACAGCACCCCAGTGTCACAGGGAGGCCAATAAGATAATCAAGGACACCCGAGCTATGGCCTGTGCACCCCACTACCATCCAGAAGGCAAGGTCAGTACAAGTGCATCATAGCTGGGACAAACAGACTGAAAAACAGCTTCTATCTCAAGTAGTCACCACTAGCCGGCCTCTGCCCAGTACCCTGCCCTGAACTTTAGTCTCTGTCACTAGCCGGCTACCATCCAGTTACTCAACCCCACACCTTAGAATGCTGGTGCCTATGTAAATAGTCATGGAACACTGGTCACTTTCATAATGTTTACATACTGTTTTACTCACTTTATATGTACATCATTTATTCTAGTCCAGGCCTATCCTATTTAGCTATTTCTGTACATATACTACTCTATCATATGTATTCATCAGATAAAATAAATATTCTATCCATATACTGTCCATAATGTCATCCCAACATACAGTACCAGTCAACAGTTTGGACACACCTACTCACTCCAGGGTTTTTCTTAATTTGTACTATTTTCTACATTGTAGAATAATAGTGAAGACATCAAAACTTTGAAATAACACATATGGAATCATGTATTCACCAAAATGTTTTTAAACAAATCAAAATATATTCTTCAAAGTTGCCACCCTTGCCTTGATGACAGCTTTGCACACTCTTGGCATTCTCTCAACCAGCTTCATGAGGTAGTCACCTGGAATGCATTTCAATTAACAGGTGTGCCTTGTTAAAAGTTCATTTGTGGAGCTTCTTTCATCCTATTATACTCCAGACTCCGACATTGCTCCTCCTAATATTTCTATATTTCTTAATTCCTTTCTTTTACATTTTAGAGTTGTTTGCAATGTTGTTTACTGTTAGATATTACTGCACTGTTGGAGCTAGGAACACAAGCATTTCGCTACACCCGCATCTGCTAAATATGTGTATGAGAACAATGCAATTGTATTTTATTTTCTGTATATTGTACTGTCAATAGTCCAAGCAGTGATATAATACCTGGGATCGAGCCTAAAGTCCTCATAACGCAAGGTAAACATTTCCAAATGGAAAAACAAAGGGAGGACAGAGAGAAGGGGAGAGATGTTTGGACTAGGTGAAAGAGGTATATGAAAAAGAGATAGTGGAGATAGTTTTTTTCCACCTCTATCTTGTTAAAGCATATAAAGCAGGCATAGAAATATTGGTTATCTGAGATATTTATCCCGCAAGCTTTCTGAGCAATGCGAGTAAGTCTCAGAAGACCTGTGCTTAATTGGTTTATGGTATTCTGAAGACATTGACTCATATCTCTCCAGCTGTAAACCTGCTGAGTTTGAAAATCACACTTGGTTGTACCCAGTAAATAAGCCCACATCACAGAGACAGGCTAGAGAAAACTCCACAGACTTCAAAGACAAGTCTCTCTGAGCATACTTGCACAGTAGGTCTACTGCCACTGTTCAATAGTTTTACCTGTGCAACAAAACAAAACAATAGAAGACTGTTGTCATGACTGTCCTGTGAGGATCCGGATTGGGTCAGATCACCAGACCCTCTGTCAACCACAGAGGGGAGGAGGAGGGAGCTGGAGGGGCATTTATAGCTCACACCCTGTTGTAAATTAAAGGAGAGGAGATCCAAAATCACAACCCTCTCCAAATGAACACAGGAATGTTCCTTTGTCGCCAAAGACATTTCCAGCTGAAAAGAACAGGTTCTAAAGTAAATACTGTAAAAATATTCCTAACAGAGAACGTGGGGAATGGTCAGAGGCGAGCTAAAGAATAATAATGTCATATTGGTTGCCATTTTGTGATGTCATTAAAAGTGTTATAAAGGAAATACTGTAACTTGAAAAGTATATACACTACATGTACAAAGTCTCAATCCTTTAAGTTGTGCATGAAATATGAACAATTGTGAGTGTGTTTTTGTTAAGATAGGAATGGGATTTTAGCAGTCACAAGAGATCATTGTCTCCTATATACTTTGCACAGTAAGTAGTCACGCCCCGAGTGAGGTCAGAGAGCCCGTCAGCCTGATGGAACTGTCCCTTTCTACCAGAGTGCATGAAAGGATTGGTAAAAAAATATATAATTTCTACCAGAGAGGCGTAGAGCTGCATCTAAAGTGGTTTGAGACAATAACGTCACCTCCCAGACCATCACTGGTACGGCTGATTAGCTGTCGTAAGTAAAATCTCTTCAAAAGTTAGTGAGAGTTAGTGAAAAAGTTAGTGAGACCATTCTACTATTCTACTACTGGAACCATTGACACGGCTGGCTAGCCTATCTTCAATGAAGCTTCAGGAGCGAATGAGAGGAGAACAACAGAGAAACCTTTTTGGACAATCAGAGCCTTACAAGCGTGCCGCTGAAAGGCCCAACAGCCTTCCTAAGGACGGCTGGTTCCGACAGAGATCCACGGCGAGCGAAGGCATTTAAACGTAAATACATTAATGATTTCTTACTCCAAACAGGCGGCAGTTCGTGTGCAGTGTATGATTACTAAAATGTGTCAACGATAAGTGTCTCTTTCTCTCTCTCTCTCTCTCTCTCTCTCTCTCTCTCTCTCCCTCCCTGTCCATCTCCTTTGTAACAAGCCACAATAGGTTGTGTCAGTCCGCTAGGGACCTTTTCTCATAAGTGTGTATGTTTATCCTGTGTTATCATTTAGTTAGCTAGTAAATAAATAATTAAACCAATTTTGTATAGTGCTGAATCATAAGTACGGCTGGGGTTTTTGCAGATGCAGGAGGTTACGGCGCCTCAGAATGTTGATATGACACAAGGTCATGATTAATACATTGACTGTTTGGATGTGATAGGTAAAGAACTTTAGAGTTTAATTCGGGAGATGGTAACTATTTAAACAACCGCTCTCATGGTGCCCCAAATCCTAATGAGTTAATTGTTACATGATTAATTTAATTGGGTAACAAATAAACATAGTTAATTAGATAAATAACAGTCATCAGATTAATGAAAGTAAAGTCACGACACTGTATAAAGTCAACCAAACCCGACCAAGATACCAAATGTTATCTTGGACAGGTTTGGTTGACTTTACAGTCTTCTATAGTTTTTCAATGATTTTGTTTTGTTGCACAGGTATAGTGCTAAACTACTGAACAGTGGCATAAGATGCTCTTTAACTCTCAAACTCAAGTTTGGACCTCGAAGCCAGTTCCACTATATTTTTTCATTATTGCCCTCTAATCAGGGACTGATATAGACCTGGGACACCAGGTGGGTACAATTAATTATCCTCTAGAATAGAAAAGCAGCAAGCTACGGACCTCGTAGGGTTAGAGTTGAATACCCCTACTCCATAAGATGCTCTTCAAGAAAAAAGAGCAATATAGAGGACATATAGCGTACAATACAAAAGCCATAAACTATAAACAGATGAGTGTGCCTTACTTGACCATTACTACAACATTAACGTGGATCATGATACCTTCAGTCACAAGTCAGACTCTCAAAGACAGATAAAAATATTTGCATTCTCTCCATTTGTAAGAGCAGAGAAATGGTTGACTGGGTGCTGACACTTGGTGAATGTATGGCCAAGCAGTGTAGATGAAGTCCTTGTCAGCAACATTCATCTCTCTGCCACAATGTTAGGGCCCAACCACTGATTGATCAATCCAGCTCCCTCGAGGAATCATGCACACATAGAAGTGAATGGCTTCCAAAGATATTAAATCCAGGGGCACACACAGTATCCGAAGCCTACTCAAAATAAATGGTGTCTCAGAATGGCTTTCCATTCTCTTGACAGTCGTTGTAAATGCAGGAGTGGAGGAGCACAACATTATTAAACTTTGGCTTTGAGAGCATCGTATGCCTCGCAATAAACTGTGTTGGTGAGTAGAGGCATTTCTGATTGCCAAGCTCCTTTTTATTGGTAGAATCAATAACTACTGTGTAAACTTGGGCACTCCAGACATACACTGCTGTGCGTTATTGTTTTAACGTCAAGAGCTATTTTGTAGTACATGCACATTCTACCCGTGTTGGCTTTGAGTCTGTATTGCAGCATTGCACTTGCTAGTAGCTACTCTTGTTGGCATTCTAGTTCCATTCATCAAAGCGTATTACATGTAAAAAGGCTATTAACCATTTAGAAATCCTCCTTTGGAACATTACAACTACCATATAAAACAGAGACTCTGTCTCTCAAACTACTCCAGACAGCAATGGCGTCCGCTCTCCTTCTCATCCTTGTCATCTGCACAGTGGTGACAACCCTCCAACAGGCCCGACAAAAAGCATTTGAGAGATCATAGCCTATAGCGCAGCAGCATGAGAATCCTGTTCATTTCTATATTCTCTCATCTCACATGCCACACGTACTTGATATCCGTCAGAGAACCGCCATGTCACCTCTAAACGGGTTGCCGTCTCCTCTCGCAAAGTGTAAGCCGTGTTTTTTCATCCTAAACAGATGAGACACCCAGAGCTGTGGAGCAACAAAGGGGATATGGTCCTTGTTCGCTGCGTGAGATTGGCACACAGTTACAGTTCTATCTCCAGTCGGCAACAATGAGGAAATCATGATTTAAATACGAATGGTTATCGTAGGCCGCCTCACATATATCAGTTTAAAAATTCACTTATGACCAAAGGTGGAAAATAACCTACAGTATATTATGTGCAGTAATTTCCATTATCATACTAAATAGTGGATTGCCTTAGAGAACAATGGATTGTGGTCTTCACCAACCAACCTGTAGGACGAGTTGGTAAATATACCACCAGGTCAAGGTGAATATGACCTGACAATTTTCTCACTCACAATGAATGTGCCTTTCCCTAATAATGGTGACTACCCTATTCCGTACAAATTTGAGCAACTGCGACATTCAAACGAGGCTGCAATGAAAACTAATGGGACTGTAGCGACTGTATTGACATCAAAATCTGGGGTGTGAACTATGTTTCTAGTCAAGCATTGATTGACATGGTAATGGATCAATAGTATTGGAGAAAAGGTGAAAAAACTGACCCCTCTGACGCTGTACGTTAAATTGTGACGTGTCATGACGTAATGTACAGCACGCATTAAGCATTAATTCTGTCTTATAGCCTCTCTCCACCAGGTGTAGAGCTTCTCTCACCGTTTAAAAACAAGAAAGGGAAAGGGACAGGGTAAGGGGGGACACCTAGTCATTTTTTTGCGTCATCACCGCAAGCCATCATGACTCTCAAAAGCCGTTGTTTACTTTTGAAGATAACTTTAGCAGCGCCCAAAAAACCCGATTCAAATTCGACACAAAACATTCAAATAGGTATGTAATGACACATTAAATAACTCTCTATAGGGTTTTATTTACATTTTAAAGGGGATAAGTTGGACAGATCGGTTGAAAAAAGACGTGACATATCTCTCCTTTTCACTATCACGCAATAGGTTTCACATCCCCACCCGCCATTTTTAAAAAGACCCGACAGAGCTCATTGCTCATCATGAAGGTCTCGTCATTGATTTTGTTGGAAAGGGGAGAAATTGTGCTTCACAATGGCATTGGTATTACAGTAATCTGGAAGTATTACGTTTTTTGGGCGCTGAAATAAGGTCAATTGTATGGACCAGCACGATGTACAAAAGTGAGTTAGTTAACGTTAGGTAATCCTGCAGAAACATTTTGACAGACTAAAAAAAAAAAGCAATTTCAGGAAACGATCCAGCAGTCCCACCCATTAAATGTTATGCTTCATTCACATGAACTTGCTGCTCAGCCTTGTTTGTGTTTTTTTATGGTTTCAGTGTGGACGCTGTGATGCGCTATACTGCACTTCATTCCTGCAGAGAGATGCAAGCCGGGAGGTAAAAGAGTCATGGATCATGGCTGAAAGATGGAGAGGCGATTGATGGACTGCATTTCTGAAGCTTATATTTCACTTTATTCAGCCACGACTCAGCCCCTGCTGAACAGCTACTAGGGCATATCGAAGCATCGCTGTAAAGAAAGGAGAGGAAGAAGAGACTAGGGCTCTGTGGTTGCTGCTGTTGAAAAAACCCTGTTCAATGTTGCTTGGCTGGGAATGAACACTCGTAAATGTCTGAAAGGATTTATATTATCTAGCTACTCTTTCATGGGAAAGAGGTTTCAAAGGATAGTTATTAAAGCAAATGTCTTTCATTTAAGATCGGGGGCCGTCAATCCTCAACAGTAATAACAGTATGGGAAATAGCTTTTAGAGGAGGACATTAAAACCTGACTGACATATTCTTAGCCATGTTGGGATAGCACTGTGCCAAAACACTCAGATGCTAGACTATTTGAAACACTCAGTTAGATGCTAAACTTGGTGAGCAGTATGCCTCAGCTGTGGGGGAGAAATAAAGCATAATCACAATAATAAACAATAACATAAACATCTCGGATATCCCAGAGGGAATGGAAGAAATATGTTGTACGATGGGGCGTTTATTTGGATCCCCATTAGATGCTATTTTAGGCTGAATAGGACTTAGAAATATAGTTTTCCAGAAAGTAGTATGAGCCTATCATAACTCACCACGAAGTGATTTGAGCCAATCATCACTCACCACATTTGCTGAAATGTTCATACTTCCACCAGAACTCTCCCAAATGTTACTCTCACTCTTTATGAACTCATACTCTTAATGAGCACTTGTAGAAATGTTTTCAATCACCAATTGAGAATTAGACAAATACATTGGACTCACATAACTCATTATCTTTCCACATGCACTTACCATGCTCCTTGTAACTAGTACATACATAGGCCTACATACATTACCTGGGCTGAATATTTCAGTTCACTCCCATCCTGAGCTAATAACACATAACCAAGAGGAACCTGTTCTGAGCCATAATCCTCACTTTGGCACGTTACGACCACATAATCTTTATAGTATATAATGGCCATCATTGGCATATTTATTGCTCTAAATTATTCAAGGCATTAGAAATTCAAACAGAATGTTAAAATCCCTCGAGGAGTGCAAGAGAATGGGACAATGGCCAATTTGGAAGGTGATACCCTTGGTGCTCAGCCTCAACCAAGCATTCCCAGTTAACAACAAGACAATTGACAATTGACAAGGCTCTCAGTGTAGACCGAATTACTGCTACGCTGTTAGCACTTCTCCACTAATTGCATTCATCATCATTGCAAATCATTGTCATTGGATTGAGGATCGAGGCTCAGTCTCTCCGTTCCACATTTCTATCAAAGTCTAAAACCCACCAGATTTCTTTTGAGTTGCAGGGTAGCTAGAGGTATAAAACAGGTTGTTCGGATCCTGGATGCTGATTGGTTGATAGCAGGGAGTAATTCACCGCAAACCTCTGGTTAACAGTACCATTTGAATTATCAATGTGCATCCACTGTCCCACAGCCCAGCCAGGCAATATATAAACTTCACCCACCCTGGGCAAAAGTGTCTAGACATTATTTCGGCATTCTATTAGGCTAGCATTTGGGTTGCACCAGTTGGGGTTTGTCTAAACCTTGCATTCTGCCTCTCCGACCTGTGTAACACTAGGCAGGTTTCAAAAACAATGTAGCAAAGAAAAAATCATTGCCACGTGTAATGGAAAATGCAGATATAGGAGCAATGTTCTGAAGATCAACTACATTTTTATACATTCAGGGGGTGGATTTTTCATTTGTCTAACTTTATTGTGATAAATTATAATGTAAACTGTGTTTGTTCTTTTAAATAAATAATTTTGAAGGTATACTGGACATGTGATGTTATCACTTAACTATATAGCTCCACTCCACATATAATTGTAAATGCCTACTTCTTGCAAAAAATAGATCCTCCACTCCTGTTTCTTTAAGGTTGAGCACTGACAATTTTGTAGCTTTTATGAGGCTTCAAATCAAAACAAATCAAATGTTATTTGTCACATACACATGGTTAGCAGATGTTAATGCGAGTGTAGCGAAATGCTTGTGCTTCTAGTTCCGACAATGCAGTAATAACCAACAAGTAATCTAACTAACAATTCCAAAACTACTGTCTTATACACAGTGTAAGGGGATAAAGAATATGTACATAAGGATATATGAATGAGTGATGGTACAGAGCAGCATAGGCAAGATACAGTAGATGGTATCGAGTACAGTATATACATATGAGATGAGTATGTAAACAAAGTGGCATAGTTAAAGTGGCTAGTGATACATGTATTACATAAGGATACAGTCGATGATATAGAGTACAGTATATACGTATGCATATGAGATGAATAATGTAGGGTAAGTAACATTATATAAGGTAGCATTGTTTAAAGTGGCTAGTGATATATTTACATCATTTCCCATCAATTCCCATTATTAAAGTGGCTGGAGTTGAGTCAGTGTCAGTGTGTTGGCAGCAGCCACTCAATGTTAGTGGTGGCTGTTTAACAGTCTGATGGCCTTGAGATAGAAGCTGTTTTTCAGTCTCTTGGTCCCAGGTTTGATGCACCTGTACTGACCTCGCCTTCTGGATGATAGCGGGGTGAACAGGCAGTGGCTCGGGTGGTTGATGTCCTTGATGATCTTTATGGCCTTCCTGTAACATCGGGTGGTGTAGGTGTCCTGGAGGGCAGGTAGTTTGCCCCCGGTGATGCGTTGTGCAGACCTCACTACCCTCTGGAGAGCCTTACGGTTGAGGGCGGAGCAGTTGCCGTACCAGGTGGTGATACAGCCCGCCAGGATGCTCTCGATTGTGCATCTGTAGAAGTTTGTGAGTGCTTTTGGTGACAAGCCGAATTTCTTCAGCCTCCTGCTACGCCTTCTTCACAATGCTGTCTGTGTGAGTGGACCAATTCAGTTTGTCTGTGATGTGTATGCCGAGGAACATAAAACTTGCTACCCTCTCCACTACTGTTCCATCGATGTGGATAGGGGGGTGTTCTCTCTGCTGTTTCCTGAAGTCCACAATCATCTCCTTAGTTTTGTTGACGTTGAGTGTGAGGTTATTTTCCTGACACCACACTCCGAGGGCCCTCACCTCCTCCCTGTAGGCCGTCTCGTCGTTGTTGGTAATCAAGCCTACCACTGTTGTGTCGTCCGCAAACTTGATGATTGAGTTGGAGGCGTGCGTGGCCACGCAGTCGTGGGTGAACAGGGAGTACAGGAGAGGGCTCAGAACGCACCCATGTGGGGCCCCAGTGTTGAGGATCAGCGGGGAGGAGATGTTGTTGCCTACCCTCACCACCTGGGGGCGGCCCGTCAGGAAGTCCAGTACCCAGTTGCACAGGGCGGGGTCGAGACCCAGGGTCTCGAGCTTGATGACGAGCTTGGAGGGTACTATGGTGTTGAATGCCGAGCTGTAGTCAATGAACAGCATTCTCACATAGGTATTCCTCTTGTCCAGATGGGTTAGGGCGGTGTGCAGTGTGGTTGAGATTGCATCGTCTGTGGACCTATTTGGGCGGTAAGCAAATTGGAGTGGGTCTAGGGTGTCAGGTAGGGTGGAGGTGATATGGTCCTTGACTAGTCTCTCAAAGCACTTCATGATGACGGAAGTGAGTGCTACGGGGCGGTAGTCGTTTAGCTCAGTTACCTTAGCTTTCTTGGGAACAGGAACAATGGTGGCCCTCTTGAAGCATGTGGGAACAGCAGACTGGTATAGGGTTTGATTGAATATGTCCGTAAACACACCGGCCAGCTGGTCTGCGCATGCTCTGAGGGCGCGGCTGGGGATGCCGTCTGGGCCTGCAGCCTTGCGAGGGTTAACACGTTTAAATGTCTTACTCACCTCGGCTGCAGTGAAGGAGAGACCGCATGTTTTCGTTGCAGGCCGTGTCAGTGGCACTGTATTGTCCTCAAAGCGGGCAAAAAAGTTATTTAGTCTGCCTGGGAGCAGGACATCCTGGTCCGTGACTGGGCTGGATTTCTTCCTGTAGTCCGTGATTGACTGTAGACCCTGCCACATGCCTCTTGTGTCTGAGCCGTTGAATTGAGATTCTACTTTGTCTCTGTACTGACGCTTAGCTTGTTTGATAGCCTTGCGGAGGGAATAGCTGCACTGTTTGTATTCGGTCATGCTACCAGACACCTTTCCCTGATTAAAAGCAGTGGTTCTTGCTTTCAATTTTGTGCAAATGCTGCCATCAATCCACGGTTTCTGGTTAGGGAATGTTTTAATCGTTGCTATGGGAACGACATATTCAACGCACGTTCTAATGAACTCGCACACCGAATCAGCGTATTCGTCAATATTGTTATCTGACGCAATACGAAACATATCCCAGTCCACGTGATGGAAGCAGTCTTGGAGTGTGGAGTCAGCTTGGTCGGACCAGCGTTGGACAGACCTCAGCGTGGGAGCCTCTTGTTTTAGTTTCTGTCTGTAGGCAGGGATCAACAAAATGGAGTTGTGGTCAGCTTTTCCGAAAGGGGGGCGGGGCAGGGCCTTATATGCGTCGCGGAAGTTAGAGTAACAATGATCCAAGGTCTTTCCACCCCTGGTTGCGCAATCGATATGCTGATAAAATTTAGGGAGTCTTGTTTTCAGATTAGCCTTGTTAAAATCCCCAGCTACAATGAATGCAGCCTCCGGATAAATGGTTTCCAGTTTGCAAAGAGTTAAATAAAGTTCGTTCAGAGCCATCGATGTGTCTGCTTGGGGGGGGATATATACGGCTGTGATTATAATCGAAGAGAATTCTCTTGGTAGATAATGCGGTCTACATTTGATTGTGAGGAATTCTAAATCAGGTGAACAGAAGGATTTGAGTTCCTGTATGTTTCTTTCATCACACCATGTCACGTTAGCCATAAGGCATACGCCCCCGCCCCTCTTCTTACCAGAAAGATGTTTGTTTCTGTCGGCGCGATGCGTGGAGAAACCCGTTGGCTGCACCGCCTCGGATAGCGTCTCTCCAGTGAGCCATGTTTCCGTGAAGCAAAGAATGTTACAGTCTCTGATGTCCCTCTGGAATGCTACCCTTGCTCGGATTTCATCAACCTTGTTGTCAAGAGACTGGACATTGGCAAGAAGAATGCTAGGGAGTGGTGCATGGTGTGCCCGTCTCCGGAGTCTGACCAGAAGACCGCCTCGTTTCCCTCTTTTTCGGAGTCGTTTTTTTGGGTCGCTGCATGGGATCCAATCCGTTGTCCTGTTTGTAAGGCAGAACACAGGATCCGCGTCGCGAAAAACATATTCTTGGTCGTACTGATGGTGAGTTGACGCTGATCTTATATTCAGTAGTTCTTCTCGACTGTATGTAATGAAACCTAAGATGACCTGGGGTACTAATGTAAGAAATAACACGTAAAAAAAAAAAAAAACTGCATAGTTTCCTAGGAACGCGAAGCGAGGCGGCCATCTCTGTCGGCACCGGAAGTTCCCATCTTACACACGTGCCTATGCATATCCCAATGTTGGGAGAGGTCCTGAACAGTCATTCTGAAAAGTACTCATGGCTAACTACAAGGAAGTTCAAAATAATTATTATTTGCATGACAAGGATTGTCCTGACTTTCAAGAATGCCGGAATTGCTTCACCTTGCTTTTCTGGTTGGTTGGATGCAAGTTTCACCATCCAATTATGTTAGATCTACAGGAGTACAAGTTCAACCATGGCATGAGACAGTTGGAGGGCATACAGGCTATCGCCAATTTATTATTAATTTGCCTAAATGGATCATGGAAACACTTCAACCGCTTCATTTTTATTCAACACTGCCGGTTTTTGGAAAGATTATGATTTTCATCTTATATTCATGAGCTCGCCTTGACTGACAGCTCTTTGAAACGCATACGTCAAGCAACTTGGATGCAGTGAGCAGTGTTGCAGTAAAATCATCTCAACCAATATATATTGAGTCTCAACGTCAACAGTCAAGAGGCGACTCTGGGATGCTGGCCTTCTAGGCAGAGTTCCTCTGTCCCGTGTCTGTGTTATTTTTGCCATCTTAATATTTTATTTTTATTGGTCAGTCTGAGATAAGGCTTTTTCTTTGCAACTCTGCCTAGAAGGCCAGCATCCCAGAGTCGCCTCTTCACTGTTGACGTTGATACTGGTGTTTTGTGGGTACTATTTAATGAAGCTGCCAGTTGAGGACTTGTGAGGCGTCTGTTTCTCAAACTAGACACTCTAATGTACTTGTCCTCTTGCTCAGTCGTGCACCAGGGCCTCCCACTCCTCTTACTATTCTGGTTAGAGCCAGTTTGCTTCTGTTCAGTGAATGGAGTAGAGATCTTCAGTTTCTTGGCAATTTCTCGCATGGAATAGCCTTCATTTCTCAGAACAAGAATAGACTGATGAGTTGCAGAAGAAAGTCTTTGTTTCTGGCCATTTTGAGCCTGTAATCGAACCCACAAATACTGATGCTCCAGATACTCAACTAGTCTAAAGAAGGCCAGTTTTATTGCTTATTAAATTTAATTAGAACAACAGTTTTCAGCTGTGCTAATATAATTGCAAAAGGGTTTTCTAATGATGAACTTGGATTAGCTAACACAACATGCCATTGGAACACAGGAGTGATGGTTGCTGATAATGGGCCTCTGTACGCCTACGTAGATATTCCATAAAAAATCTGCCGTTTCCAGCTACAATAGTCATTTACAACATTAACAATGTCTACATTGTATTTCTGATCATTTTTATGTTATTTGAATGGACAAAAAATGTGCTTTTCTTTCAAAAACAAGAAGTGACCCCAAACTTTTGAAGGGTAGTGTACATCTCCCATTTGGCATGTATCTCATAATGTGGTTCACAGCAGCACTGGCGGATGTGTTGACTTGACAACTGCGTTGGAGTGCTGGCTGAAGACCTAGCTAGCCAGTAACTAGCTAACACCAAACACAGATGAAAGGGGGGAAAGTATCTTTGCCATAGATGAATAGGGTAAACTTTTAACAGTCAAATCTTGGCACCAGTAGAGTAGATATTTAGCTATGTAAAGTATACTCCTCTGTAAACACGCCTTCTCCGATGTTGGTTACAAGGCAGTACTTATTTAAATTAGGTAAGAGATTATCATTTTACCATTGGTGTATTAAAATTAAAGTTAAGGTGATGTCTTCTGCAGTTAATAAATAATCAAAGTGTTTGACATGGAGGGGACCAGTAACTTTGTCTAAAATTCATCAATGTAGAAGCAACAGTAATTTTTCATACTTCGTCAACTTGCTTTGATCTGGTTTCATACAAATATCATTACATTTCCTGAAAACATTATTTTGACCGTCCTATAATAATTGTATTATATTCATATGAAAATATAATGCTAAAATATTGAAATATGTATTTACTTTACAGAGTACAAACTTTATATGACCAGGAATGTAATTTACTCTCACATGTGGCCCAAAATAACTAGCCGAAAGCCACACCCCCAATAGGCCATCCGTCCTGAAAAGAACTCCATTACCCAAACACTGGTTAATTTTACTAGAGTGCCTTCGGAGAGTATTCCAGACCCCTTGACGTTTTCCACATTTTTTTAGGTTACAGCCTTTTTCTAAAATGTATTAAATTGATTTTCCCCTCATCAATCTACACAATACCCCATAATGACAAAGCAAAAACAGGTTTTTGGAAATGGAAAAACAGAAATATAAATTTGCATAAGTATTCAGACCCTTTACTCAGTAGTTTGTTGAAGCACCTTTGGCAGCAATTACAGCCTCGAGTCTTCTTGGGTATGACTCTACAAGCTTGGCACACCTGTATTTGGGGAGTTTCTAAAATACTTCTCTGCAGATCCTCTCAAGCTCTGTCAGGTTGGATGGGGAGCGTTGCTGCATAACTATTTCAGGTCTCTCCAGATATGTTCGAACGGTTTCAAGTCCAGGCTCTGGCTGGGCCACTCAAGGACATTCAGAGACTTGTCCCAAAGCCACTCCTGTGTTGTCTTGGCTGTATGCTTAGGGTCGTTGTACTGTTTGGAAGGTGAACCTTCACCCAGTCTGAGGTACTGAGTGCTCTGGAGCACGTTTTCATCAAGGATCTCTCTGTACTTTTCTCTGTTCATCTTTGCCTTGATCCTGACTAGTCTCCCAGTCCCTGCCGCTGAAAAAAAAAACTCAGCATGATTCTGCCACCACCATGCACCACCACCAGGATATTGCCAGGTTTCCTCCTGACGTGACACTTGGCATTCAGGCCAAAAAGTTCAATCTTGGTTCCATCAGACCAGAGAATCTTGTTTCTCATGGTCTGAGATTCTTTAGGTGCATTTTGGCAAACTCCAAGCGGGCTGTCATATGCCTTTTACTGAGGAGTGGCTTCCGTCTGGCCACTCTACCATAACAGCCTGATTGCTGGAGTGCTGCAGAGATCGTTGTCCTTCTGGAAGGTTCTCCCATCTCCACAGAGGAACTCTGGAGCTCTGTCAGAGTGTCCATTGGGTTCTTGGTCACCTCCCTGAACAAGGCCCTTCTCCCCCGATTGCTCAGTTTGGCCGGGCGGCCAGCTCTAGGAAGAGTCTTGGTTGTTCCAAACTTATTTCATTTAAGAATGATGGAAACCACTCTGTTCTTGGGTATCTTCAATGCTGCAACATTTTTTGGTACCATTCCCCAATCGTGTCTCGGAAGCTCTACGGACAATTCCTTAGTCTTCATGCATGGTTTTTGCTCTGATATGCACTCTCAACTGTGGGACCTTATATAAACAGGTGTGTGCCTTTCCAAATCATGTCCAATCAATTTAATTTACCACAGGTGGACTCCAGTCAAGTTGTAGAAACAGCTCAAGGGTGATCAAAGGAAACAGGATGCACCTGAGCTCAATTCAGTGTCTCATAGCAAAGGGTCTGAATACTTACATAAATAATGTATTTCTGTTTTTCTAAAAACCTGTTTTTTGCTTTGTAATTATGGATATTGTGTGTTGATTGTTGATTTTAAAAATGTAATCCATTTTAGAATAAGGCTGTAATGTAACAAAATGTGGAAAAAGTCAAGGGGTCTGAATCCTTTCAGTTAGGCTTTTATTCACTTTCATGTCGGGTGAACCCCCAGCTGGGTTTTCTTCAGGAGGCCCATTGGGGGACGTGACTTTCAGATAGTTATTTTTGGCCACCCAGGAGAGTAAATGTAATTCCTGTTCATTATATTAAGTACCTATTTTAATATAGATGTAATAACATTATTCACATATTATAACATACTTGTATCCATCCCAACATTGAGATATACATAGGCACTAAAGGAACTCATACTCTTGTGTAATCCTCATTAAAGCTATACAATTCTCAGAGCTCAATCTTGACATATGATTACTATACAACACAACAGTTACGGAATTACATTTACTCTCACGGGTGACCCAAAATAACTATCTGAAAGCTACCTCCGGTTTTCAAAGGAAACAACCCAACTAAGTGGTCCAACTAGCTGGGTCAAAATAACCCAGCGCTGGGATGTTTTTAATCCATCTTTTTTTAGAGTGTACTCTGGATGCAATGTGGTCCTTTGGGGAGCCTTGTAGATTTGTAATGGCGAACTTCAAGTGGCCTACAGCCAAAGCAGGGCAGAGAGAACAGAATAGCTCTGGGACTGGTGCTGACATTCTGATGGGCAGTGGGTGGGCAGCGTCGCTAGCGGCAGAGCAGATCACGTCCTCCCCAGGGACAGTGCTGGGCGTAGTGGAGAAGTCAGAGCTGTGTGTGTATGTGTGTGCGTGTGTGTGTGTGTGTGTGTGTGGCCCATGGCAATGAATCGGGGTGACATTTTAGAGAGCAGGTGGATAACACAATGGGGAGAGGAGATGGAAGAGATGGAGATGTGGGGCCTATTTGAAATACACTATTGGGTGACAGACAGGGGGTCAGGTGGCTTTATTTTCCAGTGGCAGACCATTGAGATTAGAACAGCCTCAGACGTCCCATGCTATAGATCTCTCCGAATGGCAGCTGGGTATATGAGCTGAGAGATTGAGAGGTATGATGCTGTGTTTATTCAGGAAGGACTGAGGTGCTGTAGAAGGACATTTGATGTAGAAATAGCATTTGTGTAAGAAGAAGTGGACAGCTTAGAGAATTCAACATTTCATGTGCACACTGCATTATGTTGTTGTTCTTCTTCTGGGCTTGTTTAGAAGCGTTGCCACATTAGGTGAATTATTTATCATGCCAAAGGTTGAGTCATAACAAAGAGCCATATAAGTAGATTTGCTTGAAAATGAACAATATCTAAAAGGCATTGTTTGGTTTGTATGCACAACAACAACTATATCACACAAGAGTGGTTACTATTGTAGTTATCAGGTCAAGTGTAGTTTGTGGTGAGTGTCTCTAAATTATCTCAAATTATGTCTTATTGTGCTAGCAAACCCCCTGCGGTGGCCCAGTGGTTCACCCATCTCCATACTGATCACTCTCCCCTCTCCTACTCCAAATGGGGTTCCAAATAGGGACTTCTACCGAAGTCAGCCCCTCTCCTTGTTCGTTCGGCGATCGACGTCATGGGCTTTCTAGCCATCGCCGCTCCATTTTTCGTATATACATTTGTCTTGTCTTGTTTCCATACACACCTGGTTTACATTTCTCCAATTAAGCTACTTGTATTTAACCCTCTGTTTCCCATCATGTTTTGTGTGTAATTGTTTTCATGTTAGGTGGTGTTAGTTTACTCGCTCTACTTTTATGTTCCGTTTTTTTTTAGCGCGTTTGATTTATGTAGTGCTCTCGTTTTTTGGAACTATAATAAAAGTGTGCATGTTCATTAATATCTGCTCTCCTGCACTTGACTTTGCCTCCAATACACCACCCTGACAGAATTAAACACCTTCAATGGAGTCAGCAGGAGCTGGTACCCTGGTTAGAGGAGTCGAGGAGCGCATCCAGGAGCGTTCGGCCTTGTTACAACATCTTGGTGCCATGATGGATCGTGTTGTCCAGACCATGGATCGCTGGGAGAGACAGGAAGTCTATCCAGTGCCTCAACCAGTACAACCTTGGTTATCTCCATCTCTTCCATCCGGAGAGAGTTCCAGTGGGATGCGTCTCTCCCTTCCTAGGGAGTATGATGGAACAGCAGCACAGTGCCAGGGATTCTTGTTACAACTGGACCTCTACCTGGCCACTGTGCACCCAGCTCCCTCAGGAGGGGAGAAAGTGGCCGCCCTCGTCTCCTGTCTCACAGGGAGAGCACTGGAGTGGACAAACGCTGTGTGGAGAGAAGGAGATGTGGCGCCATACCACTTCGAGGAGTTCACCCGCCGCTTCAGGGCCATCTTCAACCATCCACCTCAGGGCAGAGCGGTGAGGGAGAGGCTCTTCCATCTGAGACAGGGGACGAGGAGCGCCCAGGACTTTGCCCTGGAACTCCGGACGTTGGCCGCCGGAGCAGGCTGGAAGGACAGGGCCCTCACCGACCATTATCGATGCAGCCTACGAGAGGACGTCCGCCTGCAGGGATGCCACCATTTCCTTCGACCAACTAGTGGATTTGTCCATCCGGTTGGATAACCTGCTGGTTACCCGCGGACGTCCAGAGGGGGCTCTGTCAGTTCCATCATCCAGCACCCCTGCTCCGGTGCCCATGGAGTTAGGAGGGGCTGCTCATAGGGAAACTGGAGGAGTAGAGCGAGTAAACTAACACCACCTAACATGAAAACATGATGGGAAACAGAGGGTTAAATACAAGTAGCTTAATTGGAGAAATGTAAACCAGGTGTGTATGGAAACAAGACAAGACATCACATGCGCCATCTGTGGCCGCAGAGGACACACTGCCGGTCAGTGCCGTGTTGGTTCCTCTGGGAGTCGAGGCAACAGGCAGGGCACTCTGGCGTCACGCTCAGGTGAGTTTGCACCACACTCATCCAGAGTCCTCTGTTGATCAACTGTTTGTGCCTGTTTTTTTCCCTGAGTTTTCCCCACATTCCCAACATGAGGCGCTCATCGATTCAGGCGCAGCTGGGAATTTTATCGACAGAGCATTAGCCATTAGGTTAGGGATCCCTATTTTTCTCATAGTTAGACCCTTCCCGGAACACGCTCTAGATAGTCGACCATTAGGGTCCGGGCTAATCAAGGAAGCCAACATCCAGAATCAGTCTCTTTCTCATTGACTCTCCTGCGTTTCCTGTGGTACTAGACCTTCCTTGGTTGGCTCTACATAACCCCACTATTTCCTGGCAACAGAGGGCTCTCACGGGGTGGTTGCAAGAGTGCTCAGGGAGGTGTGTAGGGGTTTCTGTTGGTGCCTCACTCCTGTAAGGTTGCGGTGGTCGGCTGAGACGGACAGTGCTTTTGGGCAACTAAGAGCTCTGTTTACTTCGGCTCCAGTGCTGGCCCATCTGGATCCCTCTTTGGAATTCATAGTGGAGGTGGACG
Source organism: Oncorhynchus clarkii lewisi (assembly GCF_045791955.1). Lineage (NCBI taxonomy): Eukaryota > Metazoa > Chordata > Actinopteri > Salmoniformes > Salmonidae > Oncorhynchus > Oncorhynchus clarkii. Next base: position 38,859,682 of record NC_092153.1, read on the forward strand.
CGTCCGAGGCTGGGATAGGAGCCGTGCTCTCACAGTGCTCAGGCACGCCACCGAAACTCTGCCCCTGTGCTTTCTTCTCGAAGAAGCTCAGCCCAGCGGAGCATAACTATGATGTGGGGGACTGGGAGTTGTTGGCTGTGGTTAAAGCGTTGAAAGCATGGAGACATTGGCTTGAGGGGGCTAAACACCCTTTTCTCATCTGGACTGACCACCGCAACCTGGAGTACATCCGGGCAGCGAGGGGACTGAATCCTTGTTAGGCAAGGTGGGCCATGTTCTTTACCCGTTTTGTGTTTACCCTGTATTACAGACCAGGTTCCCAGAATAAGAAGGCAGATGCACTGTCCCGGCTGTATGACACAGAGGAGCGGCCCATGGATCAAACTCCCATACTCCCGCCTGGTAGCGCCGGTCGTGTGAGATCTGGATGCTGACATTGAGCAGGCGTTACGTACAGAGCCCGCTCCCCTCCAGTGTCCCGTTGGGCGTGTGTACGTTCCGTCTGCTGTCCGTGACCAGTTGATCTCTTGGGCCCACACGTCTCCCTCCTCTGGTCATCTGGAGATCGGTCGGACGGTGTGCTGTCTGACTGGGAAGTACTGGTGGCACACTTTGGTTAAGGACTTGAGGGTTTATGTCTCCTCCTGCTCGGTGTGTGCCCAGTGTAAGGCTCTGAGACACCTTCCCAGAGGTAAGTTACATCACTTACCCGTTCCACAACGACCTTGGTCACATCTGTCAGTAGATTTCCTAACGGATCTCTCTCCTCACAGAGAAATACCACGATCCTGGTCATTGTGGATCGTTTTTCTAAGTCTTGTCGTCTCCTCCATCTGCCTGGTCTCCCTACGGCCCTACAGACTGCGGAGGCCTTGTTTACACACGTATTCCGGCACTACGGGGTGTCTGAGGATATAGTGTCTGATCGGGGTCCCCAGTTCACGTCGAGAATTTGGAAGGTGTTCATGGAACGTCTGGGGGTCTCGATTTGCCTTACCTTGAGAGAGTCAACCAGGATGTGGGCAGGTTTCTGCGGTCCTATTGCCAGGACCGGCCGGGGGAGTGGGCAGCGTTTGTGCCCTGGGCCGTGATGGCAGGGAACTCGCTTCGCCACTCCTCCACTAACCTCTCCCCTTTCAGTGCGTATTGGGGTATCAGCCGGTTCTGGCACCATGGAATCAGGGTCAGACCGAGACTCCTGCGGTGGACGACTGGTTTAGGCGCGCGGAGGTGGCCACCCATGTCCATCTCCAGCAAGCCTCGCGTCGCCAGAAAGCCAGCGCGGACCGTCACCGCAGTGAGACCCCAGTGTAGTGTTCGCACCGGGGGACCGGATCTGGCTCTCGACCCGTAACCTGCCCCTCCGCTTGCCCTGCCGGAAGCTGGGTCCGCGGTTTGGTGGGGCCATTTAATGTCCTGAGGAGGGTGAACAAGGTATGTTATAGATTACAGCTTCCCTCTGAATTTCGTATTAACCCCTCGTTCCATGTGTCCCTACTCAGGCCGGTGGTGGCTGGTCAACTCCGCCCCCTTTGGACTTCAAGTGGGCCCCGGCGTACATCGTTCGTTCCATCATGGATTCGAGGCGTCGGGTGGGGGGCCTTCAGTACCTCGTGGAGTGGGAGGGGTACGGGCCGGAGGAGAGGTGCTGGGTTCCAGTTATAGATGTTTTGGATCCTGAACTGCTGCGTGAGTTTCACCGTCGCCGCCCGGATCGCCTGCGCCTCGTCCTCCGGGTCGTCCTCGAGGCCGGTGTCGGAGCACAGCTGAAGCCGCACGTCAAGGGGGGGTACTGTCCAGACTTCTGCCGAAGTCAGCCCCTCTTCTTGTTCGTGCGGCATTCGGCGAGCCATGTTTCCATTAACTTGTCCAGTGATTTTTTTGTTGACATTTACAGTGTGTATAGAAAATAAATGTGACATTTGCCTGCTACAGTGTGTTTCCATTTAACTATCTTATGTCAATAAAAACAGACAGACGTAATGAGGTCATACCTTAAAAAATATACATTATATTATATACAATATACATCCTCATAAAAGCTACAAAAGTGTCAATGCTCAACCTTAGCATATGATGACAATACAACAGAACATGAACTGGAATGACATTCAATCTCACGGGTGGCCAAAAATAACTATTGGAAAACTCCACTCCTACTAAGCCATGCCTCCAGTCTTCTGAAATGACCTGGTGACTCATACCTCAATAACCCAGCATTTGGCCACCCGTTTGAGTAAATGTCTTTCCAGTTCATCATATTACTTTGTACACTGCAAATTAAAATGTACCTTCAATATTGTTACACGTGACATATTTAAATATAAAAGTAATAACATTATTACTTAAATATTAAAGCAAAGTGGTAACTATCTCAACATTTGGATGTGCATAGGTACTTGAGGAACTCATACTCTTGTGTAAGGCTCATAAAAGCTGCAAAAGAATCAGTCCCCAACCTTAACATGTGATGATAATACAACAGAACATGAATCGGATTGACATTTACTCTCAAGGTGGCCAAAAACAGCTCATTTGAAACTACGCCCTACTAAACCAAGCCTCCATTCAACTGATCTGACCCGGTGGGTCATAGCTCAATAACCCAGCATCAATAACCCAACAACCCAACTAAGTGGCCCAACTGGCTGGGTCCAAATATCCCAATGTGTGTTCCGTCCAATACCCACCCAATTTGGCTTATTTTTACCCAGCATTTGTTGTGTGTGTATAGAGCACAGAATACAGAGTACAGAGTCCAGACATCACTCAGTCAATTTCAAATTTTAGTTGACAGTATATTATATCGTTCAAAAGGGGATATGGAAGCAGGAATGCATTACAGTGACTGTTTGATTTGGGGATTAAAATGGAAAAGCTGTAGGCAGGAAAAGGTTATGATTCGTTCCAACACCGAATTCAATTGTAAATATCAGTATAGGCTTGGCCGACTTAAATATTTGGTTTCTATTCTAAACAGATGAGCGCTTGGACAGAGAACAGGTAAAGAGCGGAGTCATGGCTGGTTCACATAACGCTCGTCATGTAAGAATAGTTCAGCAAACACAATTAACTCAACCTCTCTGTGTTTGGTCAATGTTTCTGTCGATGTGACATTTCTCAGTGAAACATTCATGGTGATTGTAATATGGATGTTAGATTTACGTTAATTACTCATTGGACATCAAGATCACTAAATGACCATTTGGATTTGTAAAGAAACTGTCTCAGTAAACAGTAAATGAATTTGACTAAAATCCTAATGCATATTTGTATCCCTTGGGGCATAACAATCAGTGTGAGAATGATCCATTATAATGCATTAGAAAGCAAATATGCAAATATGGCACTAGAATGCAAATTAAGAGGACTGACTGCACAATTTCAACTCATAGGCATGTCTTTATAGTCCCATGAGACGTTAGTGAAACCTTAGCATTAAACCCAACATAAACCCACCAAAAATGTCTAATTAATTTTGAGTATTCAGAGTTATAGAGTATCTATGAGCAGTATGAGTTGTGTTTAATCCCTTTCACTGTGAAATGTAAGAGAGTGTATGACCTGTAAATGGTTCTGTTTAGATCCCTTCGTCTCCAGAAAAGCAGAGCCGTCACACCGCATCACACAATCAGCTTGGCCAATGTGTTTCTCACACCCATTTTTCATTCCACTGCATTTCAGCATCTGGCCCTCAGGCTACTGACTGACTAACAAATCAGAGAGAGCCTGATTGCTGTTTTCAAAATGAGAAAAAAATATTAAAATGCTCATGGTTACAAAATATATATATTTTTTAAATGAAACACAGCTATTGAAAGACATCCACATGATTGATGTGTTCTGAGTGATTCAGGTACACTTGTGACGTAGCGATCTAAATTGTATAGATCATACCAGCATAAAAGTAACTGGTTTCTCTCTCAACCCCCCCCCCCCCCCACACTCTCTCTCATGACTAACTAATGAATGTGGATGCTGCTCTGGGGGAATGCAGTCTTATTACTGTGCTCAGCTGTGCTATTTCGGCAGGTTCAATTGCTCTGGTCGAGGCCCCCACCTCAGTAAACAGTGGGGCTAAAGAGGTTTGTTTATTTGGCACACCTTGGTTTGACCTCTGGAGCTGCGGGACCCGCCATGTGATTACCTCAGTGTTGGCCCTGCCCGAAGAGACCAGTGGCTGGCAACTAGTCCACTTCCCAGGGCTGTCAAGTGGCTGTATGGCCTGGCCGTCTCTTCAAAATCAATCACACTCCACATAGTGGTGCACCAACTTCTATGGCCATACTACAGGTGCTTGGATACTAGTAGACTTCATTCTTTTTTGATTTTTAGAAGACTAATAATGTGCTCAAGTCTGTTTGTTATGAGAACATATGTAACATTAGGTTCTTATGGAGTCTAACCTCTGTTTTCCCTGTCTCTAGTAGCCTGGGGTTTCATTTAATCTCAGATCAGAACACAGTGTTTGTGCTCCAGCGTTGATGTTGTTTTGTCTAATGCAGATACGTTTCTCCAGTCGGCTGTCATTAGTTGTATCTGTTATTTACTCCCAGTGAAATTAGCTCATTATTCTAATGTGAAGTGACAGCTTCCCTTTATGGCAGTGGAAACCCAGACTAGTGGCTGTGACCCCATGAGGGGTTGCCTGATATGAAAATGGGGTTGTGGGAGAATTTCCAAAGTCCTGAAAATAAAAAATCCTAATACGGTCTTTGTATCTCAAAATCTAAAAGATGAAATTCAACCAGAGCGCGCCCTTAGATGATGGGAAAAGGCCACACTTGACCGTTGCTCTTGAAACATTCCCAACCATGAATGGCTAGGCTATGAAACCATACACTATTGCAGAGACTTTGATATTACCAGCCACAACTGATACGATGAAAACAATTTGTAGGGAGATAGAGGCACCGAAACTCACATGAATACCTTTGTCAGATAACACTGTTGAATGAAGAATTTATGCTATTGCTAGCAATCAAGAGAAAATTTGGACTGAACGACTCAAAAACTCCCTAGCTCATTCTCTCCAAATGGGTTTTAGCTGTGAGGGCCTAGATGCCCATGCATTGACTTTTGTTCACTATACGTGTCGAGGGACGCTATTCACGAGGACATATTGCTCTCTCTCATGATTCTCGAGCATGAAACGGCACAGGGGATGTTCAGTCTGCTGCGTGGTTATTTTGACGAAAAACAGATTCAATGGGATCGAATGGTGCATTTTTGCACAAATGGGCCTCCATCTATTCCGGAATGGCGGCAAGGACTCTGCACTCTTGTTTGACTGTGATCCTGGCTCAGTTGACATGCCAGTAAGTGTAATCGAACAGTTGATCGAGCTGTCATGTGACCAAATGCATTCACAGGTCACTACGGAGGAGTTTTGGTTCATGACTCAAAGGGTTCATGACCCTGCCATCTCCCTCTGAGCCTTAATGCCGCTTTCGAAACAACTCGGAGATATACTGCAGCAGGTAACTACATCAAACCACATCCACAGCGTGCATGCCTGTTTGCAAAACAATGTGGAGATATGGGATCAGAGCATGACAATGTTCTAATCCACACCGAGGCTTGGTGGTTATCGTGGGCGAGTGTAGGAAAGATTTTTCACGTTGAGAGAGGAACTGTTGTTTTGGTTCATGACTCAAAGGGAATACCCTGCTATCTCCCTCTGAGCATTAATGCCGCGTTCCAAACAACTGGGAACACGGAACTGGGAACTCGTAAAAAAACAAGCTCCGACAGTGAAAAATCATTTTGAATGGTCATCCAACTCGGAATTACAACTCGGGAACTCTGGCCTCTTTCTAGAGCCCCGACATTCTGACCTGAAGATCACTAATCGTTATGATTTGACCTTGTATTTTTCAGAGTTCCCAGTTGTCTTGAAAGGACCATCGGTGCTCTCGTCTGCATGAAAACCAAAGATCGATCCCAGGCTGGATGTGACAGAAGAGATGAGGTGCACACTGTCGACCACGCCACTTGAGTTTGAGCAGCTCCGACGCAACATGCCTCAAGCACAGCCGTCTCATTAGTGGTGGTGAGATAAGATACATTATGTCAGACCAATTTGCAATTGACTGTCATAGCCCCACAGAAAAAAATATGTAATAGTGAGTTGAGAAGACAATCAGAAATACTGTTAGAATATTTTTCAAATGACTTGCCATAGCCCAAGATAAGAAAGTAAACACTGGCTGTTAATTACATAATTGTTTTGGCATGGTTGGAGTCGCGAGAATTTTCAATTTTCAAAATGGGGTCGGGGGCCAAAAAAGTTTGAGATCCCCTGCCTTACGGAAAAACCACATGAATTTCACATGCGAACACATGACCTCTCAAATGATCACGTGATTTAATGTGATAACGTGAAGTAATGTGATAACATAAAACTACACATGACAACATGTGAGAGCATTATCTCATGTTAAATTAATGGGGGAGAAAATGGGACAACATAGGGATGCAAAATTTCCACGTGATAAAATTAAACTATACTTGATAACATTTGAGCATGTGAAAACATGATCTCATGTGAAATAAATGAGATAACATGGGGATGCATTGGTAACTCCTTACTTGACATCCAGCGTCATAACGCCATGTTTTAATATGGTCATAACACTGTCATGACCCATATATTCACACCTGTTGTGACATATATTGCATTATTTTATGGCTGGTTATGACTCTTACTTAAAAGTGTTAAAACACACATTTATTCAAATTAGTTTTTTTCCCCCTGCCATGAAGTTTCCTTTCGTTTCATTTTTTACAGTCATGTTTTTTTTTCATAATATTTTAAATAACTTTTAAATAACTTGTCATGACGCATTATGACCATCCTGACACTTCACTTGGACTAAGAACATTTTATTTTTCACACTGTCAAGAAGCATTATGACACTTCTGTGTCACTTTACTTGAACAAACAAATACGATTTGTGACACTGTCAAGAAGCATTATGACCATCCTGTGTCACTTTACAAAAAAATCTAAATGAAAATTATTCAAATCTAAAAGATAAACTTCAACCACGCCCTTAGATCATGGGAAAAGGCCACACTTGAAAGTTGCTCTTGAAACATTCCCAGCCGTGAGTTGGGTAGGCTATGAAACCACACACTATTGCAAAGACTTTGACATTACCAGCCGCAACTGATACGGTGAAAACATTGTGTGGGGAGGTAGAGGCACCGAAGCTCACATGAATTCCTTTGTCAGATAAAACTGTTAAATGAACAATTTATGCTATTGCTAGCAATCAAGAGAAAACTCTGACACTCTTATGTAGGTGTCATAACCATCCTTAAAATAACACAATATAAATACCAGGTCTAAATATGTGTCATGACGGTATTATGACCATATTATATGACCATAACGCTACCTACATGTACATATTACCTCTACTAACCGGTGCCCCCACATATTGACTCTGTACCGGTATCCCCCTGTGTATAGTCTCGCTATATGTTATTTTACTGCTGCTCTTTAATTACTTGTTTCTTTTATTTCTTATTCTTACTCGTATTTTTTTAAACTGCATTGTTGGTTAGGGGCTCTTAGTAAGCATTTCACTGAAAGGTCTACTACACCTGTTGTATTCGCCACTTGTGACTAATAAAATGTGATTTGATTTGATTATGACAGGTTATGACAAGTTATGTCAGCTCTTATGACACATTATGACATGGTCATGACCGTGTCATAATGTGTTATGACGCTGTGTGTCAAGTAAAGTGTTACCACAACATTTGAGCACATGTGAAAGCCCAGATGTCAAATGTCATTTTGAATATTTTACTTAAATGACATTAAACAGTCATGGTCCACGGCAGGTTTTGTCTAGTTCACGGTCGTTCCAGAGACAGCCCCAAAGAGGTTTTTAGGATATTGTCTGAATGTTGTGTCATGGTCCAAAGGAGGTTTTGGTCTAGTTGCAGTGAAAATACAGTAAATCTACAACAAGTTATGTATTTGAACTTAATTAAGATGTTAATGTTAAAGGACAGTATGCTGTTATATGCTGATTACTTGGGACTCAAACTCACTAGGGATTTGAACTCACCTCTTGGTTGCTAGCCACAGTACCTGAAGTTCTTGCTGAGCTACCAGGTTTGTGGACATAATGGAGATTCGCTATGTATTTATTGACAATAATAGATTTTTTCACTTTTTGCATAGATGTGGTCATCAACAGTCTAAGCCTCGTCTGTTTTGCCCCATATTTGTGCACACGTTGTGACTCAGCCTTCAATGGGATTTGAACTGTCTTTTGAACTGTCATAAGAGCTGACATATCTTGGCATACATAACCTGTCATAATATGGCCATAACACTGTCATGACACATATTTAGACCTGTTATATATATTGCGTTATATAAGAGTTTCAGAGTTTTCTCTTGATTGCTAGCATTCATTCTTCATTTAACAGTGGTATTAACTGACAAAGGTATTCATGTGAGTTTCGGTGACTCTACCTCCCCAAAATGTCTTGCTATAGTGCAGCTACACCACCATATCTTATTTATTATTTCTGCACTTAGCTAAAAGCTGCCCAAAATCAAGTAAAAATAATCGAATTAATAACATAACAGTGCTCAAGGACACTTAATGTAGAGTACACATTCATTATTCGTTGATTTGAACTTGCAACCTCCTGGTTGGGAGTGCATTTGATGTTTCTGCCGAGCCACCAGATTCATACTTATTACTTAGAACATATATTAACACACTCTCAAAAAACAAGGGGATGGTTACGGTACACTACAGTGTTGTTTCCCGGGTCATATATGAACACACATGGTACATACAGTTCAGTACTTTGTGGGTATAATGGGACATTTTTCCACCAAATATTTTGAATATAAGGTACAATCATTGCTGCGCTTTCATAGGTGATGGTAATGTACTCGTTTGGCTCATTAGTACATTTGGGGGCATGGTCAAATATATTATGTGCATTTGTGCCAACCGTCATTGGAAGTGTTGTAGCAGTTTAAGTGTTTGATGGTAATGCTGACGTAAGTTGAGCAGTTCCTTTGGCACTGTCTGCTCAGCAAATGGTGTAAGAGAGTGGATCAATAATGAACTGCACTGTGAAGAGGTTGTTATGCATTTTCCAGTAACTTAAAGGTAACTAGCTTCCATTTCATTCATAGCTAGTCACCATGTAATACTTGCTTTCTTATTAGACCATCTGGTCAGTGAGTGTGACAAATTAGCTACAGAAAGTTACGTTGAACTTTAGAATAACTCACTTGCAACTATTTGAAGGTAAGTTCTTGAAAAATAAACATGACCTTCCTGTAAATTAGTGTTATTACGTTTGATTCCGGACCGCCGAGGCATAAGTCAAAATCACTAAGCAGCTTACTTCAAAGCAATTTGCCGATGCCTGTATCAGAAGCACGTGATCAATGTCCTATCAATGTGATCAATGTCCTATCCCAGAGCTTGAGTAAATTACATTACTAAGCTGCTCCCGAATGTTCTACGCCAGGACATGGAAATAGATTCTATTGTAGTCCATGTGGATTTTAATGACATGATGAAGGGCAGCTCTGAACAGTTGAAACTGGATTTTAAAGAGCTGATTGATTCTCTGCTATACACTAATTGAATACCCATTATATCTTGCCCTGTGCCCTCTCTGAATCGTGATTATTGCAGTTAAATGGGTGTAACTTATTTGACAATTTCGATACCTTTTGGAAACAAAACAAATAAGGAAGATGGGATCCACTCAAATATTTTGGGTTCCTGGATCCATTCACAGTATTATAAGGCTGCGTTGAGACAATAACTTATCAGTGACTCAAGCACAGCTCAGTTAATCCATACCATTGTGTCATTGAGTTGTCATAATGCTTCAGCAAATGTACATTATGCTAGGGGCATTGGTAAACACAATGTAAGTAACCTAATTTATGTCCCTTTTACTGCCCTGAATGCCTCTGCTGATCCTACAGCTATTGTATGCTGTAATTCTGTGCCTATGAACCAGAGTTATACAGTTAGCCCTAGTAAGTCTGGCTGCACAACCGATTGGCAAACTTACTGCAAATTGAGAAATCATGTGACCAAACTGAATGAAAAGAAAAAGAAACAATACTATGAAACAAAGGTAAATCATTTAAAGAATGCTAGTAAAAAGGTCTGGAGCACCTAGAATGAAATATTGGGCAAAGAGGCAAACTCAGCTCCATCATTCATTGAATCAGATTGCTCATTCATCACAAAACCTATTGCTATTGTCAATTACGTGAAGGATTCTTTCATTATCAAGATTAGCAAACTTAGGCATGACATGCCAGAAACAGATGCTGACACTACACATCCAAGTATAACTGATCAAATTATGAAAGACAGGCATTGTCTTTTTTAATTCCATAAAGTGAGTGTGGAAGAGCTGAAATAATAATTTTTGTCTATCAACAATGACAAGCCACTGGGGTCTGACAACTGTGATGGAAAATTACTGAGGATAATAGCGAACAATATTGCCACTCCTATTTGCCATATCTTAAATATAAGCCTACTAGAAAGTGTGTGCCCTCAGGCCTGGAGGGAATCAAAAGTAATTCCACTACTTAATAAGAATAGTAAACCCCCTTTACTGGCTCAATTAGCCGACCAATCAGCCTGTTACCAACCCTTAGTAAACTTGAAAAAAATTGTGTTTGACCAGATACAATGCCATTTAACAGTAAACAAACTTTCAGCACGTTTATAGGGAAGGATATTCAACAATAACAGCACTTACACAAGTGACTGAAGGTTGGCTGAGAGAAAATTATGATACAAATATTGTGGGGGCTGTTTTGTTAGTTTTCAGAGTTGCTTTTGACATAATTGATCATAGTCTGATGCTGGAAAAACTTGTGTGTTATTGGTTTACAGGGTGTTGGCCTCTCGAGTGGCGCAGCGGTCTAAGACACTGCATCGCAGTGTTGCGGTGTCACTACAGCCTGGGTGTGATCCCGGGCTTTACTTGTCTCATCGTGCTCTAGAGACTCCTTGTGATGGGTTGGGGACCTGCAGGCTGACCTTGGTTGTCAGTAAAACGGTGTTTCCTCTGACATATTGGTGCAGCTGGCTTCCGGATTAAGAAGCGTGGTTTGGCGGTTCATGTTTTGGAGGAGGCATGATTCGAGCTTTGCCTCTCCTGAGCCCGTTGGGGAGTTACAACGATGAGACAAGAACGTAATCACGAAATTGGGGAGAAAAAGGGGGTAAAGAAAAAATGGAAGCCTCTCCAACATAATTCAGGTAGAATCAGGAATTCCCCAGGTCAGCTGTCTAGGCCCAATTTTTACTAACGACATGCCACTGGCTGTGAGTAAAGCCATTGTGTCTATGTATGCAGATGACTCAAAACTATACATGTCAGCCACTGAAATTATTGCAATACTTAACAAAGAGCTGCAGTTAGTTTCAGAATGAGTGGCAACGAATAAGTTAGTCCTAAATATTTCAAAAACTAAAAGCATTGTATTTGAGATCCAGTTGCAGTGGGAGGTGTTTTGTCCCAGGGTCCTTAACTTAGTAATAAGTATTGAGGGCTCTACGGTGTTGAACGCTGAGCTGTAGTCAATTAATAGCATTCTCACGTAGGTTTTCCTTCCATGGGAACAGGTGCAGGCAGCTAGGAGAGTAGAGGCAGCCGGAGAGAGGAACCAGCGGTATGTGGGAACACGGCTGGCAAGGAAGCCCGAGAGGCAGCCTCAAAAACGTTTTAGGGGGAGGCACGCGGGGAGTGTGGCAGAGTCAGGAAGCAGACCTGAGCCAACTCCCCGTGCTTACCGTGGTGAGCATGGGACTGGTCAGGCCCCGTGCTATGGGGTGATGGGCACGGTACCGAGGCGGAGTATTCACAGGCCGGTACGCTCGGTGACAGCGTCCCGCATTTGCCGGGGGGAAGCTGGCATCCAGACAGAATGGGTGGGGCCAGCTCTGCGCTTGAGACCGCCAGTGCGCCTCCACGGCCCTGTGTATCCGGTGCCTCCATTACGCACCAGGCCTCCGGTGGCAGCCCCACGCACCAGGCTGTCTCTCCATCTCCTCCCTCCAGGTGCTCCCTCCTGTCCGGAGCTGCTAGAGTCTCCCTCCTGTCCGGAGCTGCCAGAGTCTCCCTCCTGTCCGGAGCTGCCAGAGTCTCCCTCCTGTCCGGAGCTGCCAGAGCCGACCTCCTGTCCGGAGCTGCCAGAGTCTCCCTCCTGTCCGGAGCTGCCAGAGCCGCCCTCCTGTCCGGAGCTGCCAGAGCCGCCCTCCTGTCCTGAGCTGCCAGAGCCGCAGCACCTCAGTCCAGAGCCGCGGCCCCTCAGTCCAGAGGCGCGGCCCCTAAGTCCAGAGGTGCCCCTCAGTCCAGTGGCGCCCTCTACGAGGGTCTTCAGTCCGGGGCCCGCTGCGAGTGTCCACGTCCCGCACCGGAGCCGTCGCCGTAAGAAGGCCCACCCAGACTCTCCCCTTTAGAGTCAGGTTTTGCGGCCGGAGTCCGCACCTTTGGGGGGGGGGGGGGGGGGGGGTACTGTCACACCCTGGCCATTGAGAGGCTTTTATTCTCTATTCTGGTTAGGCCATAGTGTGACTAGGGTGGGCATTCTATGTCCTTTTTTCTATGTTTTGTATTTCTATGTCTTGGCCTGGTATGGTTCTCAATCAGGGACAGCTGTCTATCGTTGTCTCTGATTGAGAGCCATACTTAAGTACCCTTTTCCCCCACCTGTTTTGTGGGAAGTTAACTTTGACTTTGTTCAGGGCACATAGCCCAAAGCTTCACGGTTTGGTTTTGTTCTTTGTTTTGTCGGCGTCATTTTTAATAAAAAGAAAATGTACGCTTACCATGCTGCACCTTGGTCCAGTCCTTCAGCCAGCCGTGACAGTGTAACAGTATAGCTTCCGTCCCTCTCCTCGCCCCTACCTGGGCTCAAACCATGAACACATCAACAACAGCCACACTGGAAGCAGCGTTACCCATTGCTCCACAAAAGCCGCGGCCCTTGCAGAGCAAGGGGAATAACTACTCCAAGTCAGGGTGTGTGATGTTTGAAACGCTATTAGCGTGCACCTCGCTAACTAGCTAGCCATTTCACATCGGTTACACAAGCCATTAGCCTGATAGGCTTGAAGTCGTAAACAGCGCTATGCTTGCGAAGAGCTGCTGGCAAAAAGCACGAAAGTGCTGTCTGAATGAATGCTTACGAGCCTGCTGCTGCCTACCATCGCTCAGTAAGACTGCTCTATCAAATCATAGACTTAGTTATAACACACAGAAATAAGAGCCTTTGGTCATTAATATGGTCGAATCCGGAAACTATAATTTCGAAAACAAAACGTTTATTATTTCAGTGAAATACGGAACCGTTCGGTATTTTATCTAACGGGTGGTATCCCTAAGTCTAAATATTCTTGTTACATTGCACAACCTTCAATGTTATGTCATAATTACGTAAAATTCTGGCAAATGAGCCAGGCTGCCCAAACTGTTGCATATACCCTGACTCTGCGTGTAATGAACTCAAGAAAAGTGACACAATTTCACCTGGTTAATATTGCCTGCTAACCTGGATTTCCTTTAGCTAAATATGCAGGTTTAAAAATATATACTTCTGTGTATTGATTTTAAGAAAGGCATTGGTGTTTATGGTTAGGTACAGTCATCCAACGATTGTGCTTTTTTCGCAAGTGCGCTTTTGTTAAATCATCCCCCAGCGTTGCATCGATTATATGCAACGCAGGACACGCTAGATAAACTAGTAATATCATCAACCATGTGTAGTTATAACTAGTGATTATGATTGATTGATTGATTGTTTTTTATAAGATAAGTTTAATACTAGGTAGCAACTTACCTTGGCTTCTACTGCATTCGCGTAACAGGCTCCTTGTGGAGTGCAACGAGAGGCAGGTGGTTATAGCGTTGGACGAGTTAACTCTAAGTTTGCAAGATTGGGTCCCCCGAGCTGACAAGGTGAAAATCTGTCGTTCTGCCCCTGAACAAGGCAGTTAACCCACTGTTCCTAGGCCGTCATTGAAAATATGAATGTGTTTTTAACTGACTTGCCTAGTTAAATAAATAAAAAAAATTGATGCAAAAACGAAGCATTATTTATAATAAGCATTCTATTCATATGGTTTTTGAACACTATAATTTGTTTAGAAGCATGATAGCTGTGCTTTTAGTTTATGATTTACGCCAGGGCTCTTCAACCTTTCCTACCCAGGGGACCCCCGCCCAGGCAAACCAGGGACCCCCATTACGTTAGCAAAACATGTTTTTTTCCCACGTCTTCTCTTATCATCCGGTGAATGATAATGACAAGGACAACTCATCAACATCTCAAAATGAATAGATTTGATAGTAATTTCCTTATTGTGACCCTCCCCACATTATAATTTGAAGAAGTGTAAACTAACATAGCCACAGCTGGAAAAGTAACTCCAAACTGAGGCTGTGACAATTATGGAATATTGGGTAACAATTAGGGCTGGTTACGGTGACCGTATTACCCCCACACCGGCGTTCATGAGTCATGATTGCAGTCCAATTCCACCTGACTGTTTAGTCATGATAACTAGGCTCCTCCAAGCTCTGATGCTGCTGATGGTCATTCGTAGCCTACGAAACTTGCTAACTGCCTAGTACTCAGCACTTTATTGTCCCTCTAATCACTCTGAAATCAATACAAATGTTATCAAAAATCTAATCAAACACTTCATGAGTCCATGAGCTCATTTTGAGCAACATTTCTATAGGCTTTGCAATTGCTTGAGAAATCAGAGTAATGGGCCTGTACTAAAAAGAGTAGGATCCCATCAGCTTTCTATAGGCTAGGCCTACTATGTTTATTTCTAAACTTTCCTAATATTAAGCACATTGCTTCTCTTTACAACAGGAGTATAGCCTACCTGACTGGCATGCAAATGAACCATGGGAAAAGTGTCCTCTATTTGCTACTTAAGTGCATAGACGAAATGTGTTTTTTCCCGCTGCCCTTTTTCGACAGGTGCATGATAATGGTCCATTCTAAATGAAAACAAATATATGATTTTGTATATGTAAAGTAAAGATGAGATTAAATCAAGAATAGTGTGATGGATGACAATATTATCACTTGTGAATGATGCCCAGCTTAAAGCAAGAAACAGCAAAAGCTTTTTTTGCAACTTTTTCAAATCACAGTCGCACACCTCATGAAGCCTAGCCCATAGGTCTATACTGTATGTTTTGATAAGGTTTGTAATCACAACTATAGTGGCCAAGTAATTATTAAAATGATGCACATTAATCCACTTTACAACGGGTGAAGAGCCAGAGTCAATGCGTGAGTTTTAAGTTTGGGTACGATCATTTTCACCATAAAAATGCAGCTTTATGATAAGAGCATTACATCCATAATCGCATTTATGGTCATTTTTGAGATTTTTCCTGATAATGGAACATTTGCGCTTATAGCCTACTACGCATTGCTGCGCTTATAATGTGAAGAAATAACCTAATGGTTTATCAACATTTTAAGCTAAACTTCATCATCTGTTGCGTCAGACTCATTGCTTAAAACAGTTTTTTCACGCTAGTGGTTGTATTCCCCACAACTCTCCCAGACTTTGTGCGGAATATTTATTTCTTGCACAGAATAGGTCAACTTTTGTACTATGGGGATAGTAGATTGACGTAGGGTAGTGCTTTTGCTGTTTGTTAGGCCTACTCGTTTTGTTAAGCGGGCAGTGTTAAGAAGCGCGGTTTGACGGGTCATGTTTCAGAGGATGCATGACTCGACCTTCGCCTCTCCCGAGCCCGTTGGGGAGTTGCAGCGATGAGACAATATTGACATTTGGGAGAAAAAGGGGGTAAAATACATAATTTTTTGAATAAATAATCTAAAATATGCCACGGAATTCTAATCAAATCTTGTCTGCTAAATGAGCTAGTGTCGCCCACAACCATATAGCATAGCCAGATCAGGGCCTAACATAAGGACAACTAGCGGTGACCCGTCATTTTTTTTAGCCCCACCTTTTTGGCATGTTATTTTGGCATTAATACGTGTAACATATCAACTTGAGTAAATAAAGCCTCATACTAACATGCTTTTTTGTTGCTTTATTGAATAAGGCAGCTCCAAAATGCAGGTGTTTCAGCCTAGCTCAGTGCTTTCTGTGGTGGTGGTGCTGTCACCGGAAAATACGGAGCATAGGGGTTGGTAATGTTCTACAGTTGCGTCGTGATTGGCTCAGGGTTCTGTCACTCATGGGGACACTACGTAACCACAAACTCTACAGGGAGAGCTTGAAAATTCAAGGCCCTTGGGTGCTGCAATAGAGTTGCATTATAAGTGCCCATCCAAGAAGGCTCAAGGTCATTGGCTACAGATAAATTGATGTCAAATCATGTTATATCTACAGTAGCTTTGATTGGACTGATCATGTCAACATCATACTTTCAAAATCTTAGCTAGCAAGCTAGCAGTCATCATCATGAATTAAGTCAACAATCTACTGGCAAATCCTTTTCAATCCTGGTCATGTTAAGAGAAATTCTGAAGAGATCTGTTTCACCTGTCTTGTGCTTGTCTCCACCCCCCTCCATGTGTCACCCATTATCCCCTGTGCATTTATACCTGTTTTTTCTGTTGGTCTGTTGCCAGTTCGTCTTGTCATGGTAAACCTACCAGCGTGTTTTTCACCGTACTCCTGTTTCGCACTTGCCCCTGTTTTGCTAGTTTTTCTGGCTTTGATCACTCTGCCTGCCCTGAGCCTGCCTGCCCTGAGCCTGCCTGCCCTGTACCTGTCTGACTATGCCCTGGATTACCGACCTCTGCCTGCCCTTGACCTTTCGTCTGCCCGCCCCCTGTTTTGTTCATTAACATCTGTGATTCAAACTATCTGCATCTGGGTCTTATCCTGAGTTCTGATAAACTACAGATAAAACGTATCAGTGCTAATCGGCCATTGGACATAAATATTACACAACAAGTTGGAAATTGAAAATTCAACTGCAAGCATTGAAAAGCAATCACTAGCTTGCTATTCCCTGGAGTGGATGTGTGGCCCTGCTGTCAATCCAGCATGACTTCTGCCGCTTTCAAAGCAACTGTAAACTCGGAACCTACAACTTCAGTGAGTTCAAGACAACTGGGAACTCCAAGCTCCGACTGGAAAAATACCTATTTGAACGGTCATCCAACTCAGAGATCCAAGTCGGGAGCTCAGGCCTCTTTCTAAAGCTCTGACCTGAAGAACGCTAACGTCATGATTCGACCTTGTTTTTATCCGAGTTCCCAGTTGAGAATGCCGGACTTTGACAAAGTTTGATGACAAAATGTGCCCACAAAGACCGTGTCACCTTCCTGTTCAAGTGAGCACAGCACAGCAAGGTCCAAAAATGTATTGTATGCTGCTGCATAAATGATTAAATATGCCAGGGAGAGATGTATCTTACCAGTCAAAAGTTTTTACTATTTCCTACATTATAGATGAATAGTGAAGACATCATAACTATGAAGTAACACATGGAATCATGTAGAAACATAAAAAGTGTGAAACAAATCAAAATATATTTGAGATTCTTCAAAGTAGCCACCCTTTACCTTGACGACAGCTTTGCACACTCTTGGCATTCCCTCAACCAGCTCCACGAGGTGGTCACCTGGAATGCATTTAAATTAACAGGTGTGCCTTGTTAAAAGTTAATTTGTGGAATTTCTTTCTATCTTAATGCGTTTGAGCCAGTCAGTTGTGTTGTGACAAGGTAGGGGTGGTATACAGAAGCCCTATTTGGTAAAATACCAAGTCCATATTATGGCAAGAACAGCTCCAAAAAGCAAAGAGAAACGACAGTCCATCATTACTTTAAGACATGAAGGTCAGTCAATGCGGATAATTACAAGAACTTTGAACATTTCTTCAAGTGCAGTCGCAAAACCATCAAGTGCTATGATGAAACTGGCTCTCATGAGGATGGCCACAGGAAAGGAAGACCTAGAATTACCTCTGCTGCAGAGAAAAAATTATCATTCTCAGAAATTGCAGCCCAAATAGAGTTCCAGTAACAGACACATCTCAACATTAACTGTTCCGATGTATGAATCAGGAATTCATGGTCGAATAACTGTAAAGAAAACAAAGGACACCAATAAGCAGAGACTTGCTTGGGCCAAGAAACACGAGCAATGGATATTAGACCGGTGGAAATCTGTCCTTTGGTCTGATGAATCCAAATCTGAGATTTTTGGTTCCTACCGCTGTGTCTTTGTGAGACACAGAGTGGGTAAACGGATGATATCCACATGTGTGGTTCCCACCGTGAATCATGAAGGAGGAGGTGTGATGGTGTGGGGGTGCTTTGCTGGTGACACTGTTGGGATTTATTTAGAATTCAAGGCATACTTAACCAGCATGGCTACCACAGCATGCTGCAGCGATATGCCATCCCATCTGGTTTGGGCTTAGTGGGACTATCATTTGTTTTTCAACAGGACAATGACACATCACACATTCCGGCTGTGTAAGGGCTATTTGACTAAAAAGGAGAGTGATGGAGTGCTGCATCAGATGACCTGGCCTCCACAATCACCCGACCTCAACCTAGTTGAGATTAGTTGGACCGCAGAGTGTAGGAAAAGCAGCCAACAAGTGCTGAGCATTTGCAGGAACTCCTTCAAGACTGTTGGAATGCTAAGAGTGTGCAAAGCTGTCATCAAGGCAAAGGGTGGCTACTTGAAGAGTATCAAATATAAATATATTTTATTTATTTAACACTGTTTTTGTTACATGATTCCTTGTGTGTTATGTCATAGTTAGATTCACTATTATTCTACAATTTAAAAAATAAAGAAAAACCCTTGAATGAGTAGGTGTGTCAACTTTTGACTGGTACTGTATACTGTAGCTAAGAAAGTAATATGAAACTGTGTTTGAATACCCATACTAACATACTGTATACAACATACTTAATGAGTATATACCACATACTATTAGTTCATTTTAGTATACTGTAAATGAATGATGTCGATTCAGTTAAGAGTACTAGAGCTTCGCCTGTCTACCAAAAGTTGATGCTGTTGCCATGCAACCTCTTGCTAGCTTGTTTTCATAACAAATTACTATCTAAACATTTTACGATTTCGGGTGTGTTTGATCGTTCAGAGAGCACACCGGAAGCTCTGTCCAAGGAGTAGGCTTGATCCGAGTGTTTAACGGCAGTCAAGCACCCAAGCTAACTGGCTAATGTTGGCTAGCTACTTCCAGACACAAATGAAAGAACACCTCACTCTGACCATTTTACTCGCAGAGCTGGTTAGACTGTTCATGTTATCCAGAGCATTGGTGACTGTAACTGTGCTGCTAGCAACGATTTACTACGCTTTTTTTGCTGATGTTTACTGACGTCAGCATATTCAAGAGAGTGCTCAGAAATTGGAATAGATAGTCAGAATTAACCATTTCGATTGAAACGCACAACGACTATACCACTTAGTTAAGAATGATGTGAATAATCAAGTCAATAAACATTGGTTAGTTAGCTTGATAGTTAATATGGTGCCTGGCAAGTTTAATGTATTAGTATCCAACTAATGTTAGGTAACTAGCTAACAAATTGTCAGCCAACATAACGTGTAACATAACTTATTTGAAAAGTCATGCTTTTGTTACATTGCTCAACATTTTCTTAACATTTGTCATTAGTTAGTTCAATGAATTAGTATTCACTCTCGTCAGACTTCGGCTGCATATTTTCCACCATTTTCTTCAAATCTGAAAACGTTGTGAAGCCACGCACATTTTCTGAAGAATTGTGTTATGGGCCCTAAAAGTACGGAAATATTGTCCTCTGCGTGTATATTTCGTATTTTGTCGAATTTAGTACAACATCCGTAAACTTTTGGCATACTACCTATATCCATACTATGACCAATAAGTATACTATATACTCAATTCTCATTACAAATAGTGTGGTTAGTACGAATATTTGAACACAGCTTAAGTGTATGTTGTGTAGTAAGCTGTTAGTAGCCCATGTGCCTCACCCTAATAATTTGATCCCTTTTCCCCTCATAACTTAGCCTACTGTTCTGACTTGGTGGTGCACATGTAGCCTATAAGCCCGTTTTAGAGAAATGTAATCATCAAATATTGTAAGAGCTTTCATGGTCTGCTTATATGCCCCTTTTATTTATCCTACAGTTTTAACTTGGTGTACAGAGAGAATTCTGTAAGAACGGCCCATGTTCTGAATTCAGACGCTGTACATTTCAAAAGTGCTTAACAAATAGTTATATTAACTATGTCCGTTCTAGCTTGCTCATTAATGTCTTCATTGAAATTATGGATTGCCTCTTATCCGGTCATCGTCCTCTTATGCCATAGTTTGTGCATCTCAATTGTCAGTAGAAACCACATTTGTTTAAGCAAGTTAGCCATATCATCTATGTTTTTTTAAAGGCAGTAAATTTGTCTGAATTAACTGTTTCGCTGCCAGACAAGGCTCTGCTGATAGCCAGGTGTAACAGTGGTAAGGTGTTGGCGCTGCTGTTGGGACAGCTTTATGTAGGCCCTAACAGTTTGTGGGCACCGTTTGTCAGCATTATAGTCCAATTAATGTATTGTTTAGTGCTGTGTAGTGGCTTTGCTGGCATGCATCCTAATTTTTGTTGTTGTTGAGTTTGCACCACCAAGATTTACATGCTAAAATCGCCACTGAGGACAACTCAGAGTATGCTATTCTGTTCTTCTGAAATAGACTACATTTTCTAAATATCATGTTTCTTTAGACCTGTCTAAAATGAAATAAAGGATTTATTGGGATGGTTTCGGCAATATTCCATGGATTTATTCAACTTTTTAAAATGTCGATGTTTGAAAGGTCTGCATCAGCGGCTTGTAGTCTATTTGTGGAAGCCAGAAGATGCTAAATGGATTTGTTAATTAACGATCCAATTACCATGAGACCAGCAGTTATTTGCTTGACAATCACCGGCTGACAAAATTTAATGACCGCCACAGCCTTAGTAACAATTAATTGTCATGAAAATGGCCAAGGTTATTGTCAGAATGGTCTTTTTTTAATCTTTTTGAAAAAAGAATACTTGAAAGGCATATTTAGAAGACATTGGTGACACCTCTGTCTTAAAAATTATGTTTTTTACCCGCTTAGATCTTTTAGGAATGAAGCTTCTCCTCCCAACCATTCTGCTCATAAAATGATTACCAACTTTACCCACTTCATGTGGCAGCCCTACTCCAAATACACGTTCGCTAATCGAAGCTGTTTAACTGGTTAAACAAAGGTTAGCAATGTGTTGGCAGAAATGAATGTCCAAGTCAAGAAAGCATGCCAGCAACAAGCGTCACTTGCCACGACTGGTATGTGCAGGTGCTTTTTCAAAGCCAATGTCAGATAATCCAGTAGGGGGTTGCGGAACCCTGGTTGAATACCCCTGGTTTACACAGCTTGTTATCCATTAAGAGTTGCTCAATGAGTTAAAAGCACATGAATGCATCCAACTGGTTTTTACGACTTCACAACTGGTAAATTCCCGCCTCCCACTTGATTACGAACTCACCAAAAGTGCCGTAACGATTGCGTTCATAACCAGGTAGGAATTTACCCCATGCGACTGGGAAAAATCCACTTGAACAGCCCTCCAACTGGTAATTACTAGTGGGAAACGCATCTATCATCCCTGAGATCCGACTTCACCCACATGTTGACCTCTGACATCAACTACTAAGGAAATTACTTAGATAACAGCATTTTCGGCAATAACAACAAAACATTATTAATAAAAAGCAATATATTAATATGATTTTTGAACGCCCAGTTGGCGTATCCAGCGAGTTTAAAGCAAGTGAATGCATCCCATTGATACTTACGACTTCACAACTGGTAATTTCCCACCTCCCACATCATTATGAATGCAGCTTTATATTGAATGTATTGGGTAGAAAAATGTACCATTATACAAGATTATACGCAGCACACGTACTCTAAAAGGTACCGACCAGTACCATGTGAGTTCCTAAGGTACCTTACAGTGCCTTGCGAAAGTATTCGGCCCCCTTGAACTTTGCGACCTTTTGCCACATTTCAGGCTTCAAACATAAAGATATAAAACTGTATTTTTTTGTGAAGAATCAACAACAAGTGGGACACAATCATGAAGTGGAACGACATTTATTGGATATTTCAAACTTTTTTAACAAATCAAAAACTGAAAAATTGGGCGTGCAAAATTATTCAGCCCCTTTACTTTCAGTGCAGCAAACTCTCTCCAGAAGTCCAGTGAGGATCTCTGAATGATCCAATGTTGACCTAAATGACTAATGATGATAAATACAATCCACCTGTGTGTAATCAAGTCTCCGTATAAATGCACCTGCACTGTGATAGTCTCAGAGGTCCGTCATAAGCGCAGAGAGCATCATGAAGAACAAGGAACACACCAGGCTGGTCCGAGATACTGTTGTGAAGAAGTTTAAAGCCGGATTTGGATACAAAAAGATTTCCCAATGATGGAGCAATTTCAGTGCCAACAGAAACAGAAATTAGAATTTGTATTAGGATGTTAAATTTGAATGTAATATTTTTTTAATGTTTAATGCACAAATTGAATAATTTAATAAATAAATTGTATTTGGAAGACTCTTCCTACAGCCGGCTGCCCGGCCAAACTGAGCAATTGGGGGAGAAGGGCCTTGGTCGGTTAGGTGACCAAGAACCCAATGGTCACTCTGACAGAGCCCCAGAGTTCCTCTGTGGAGATGGGAGAACCTTCCAGAAGGACAACCATCTCTGCAGCACTCCACAAATCAGGCCTTTATGGTAGAGTGGCCAGACGGAAGCCACTCCTCAGTAAAAGGCACATGACAGCCCTCTTGGAGATTGCCAATAGCCACCTAAAGGACTCTTAGACCATGAGAAACAAGATTACATGGGCTGATGAAACAAAGATGGAACTTTTTGGCCTGAATGCCAAGCGTCATGTCTTGAGGAAACCTGGCACCATCCCTACGGTGAAGCATGGTGGTGGCAGCATCATGCTGTGGGGATGTTTTTCAGCGGCAGGGACTGAGGGATTAGTCAGGATCAAGGGAAAGATGAAGATGTCCTTGATGAAAATCTGCTCCAGAGCCCTCAGGAACTCAGACTGGGGGGCGAAGGTTCACCTTCCAACAGCGCCCTAAGCACAGCCAAGACAATGCAGGAGTGGCTTCGGGACAAGTCTCTGAATGTCCTTGGGTGGCCCAGCCAGACCTCGGACTTGAACCCAATCGAACATCTCTGGAGAGACCTGAAAATAGCTATGCAGCGACACTCCCCATCCAAGCTGACAACCTTGAGAGGATCTGCAGAGAAGAATGGGAGAAACTCCCCAAGTAAAGGTGTGCCAAGCATATAGCATCATACCTGTTACGGTTCTCTTGTTGTGAAGTAGAGGCGGACCAAAAAGCAGCGTGGTTGTTATTCATTGTACTTTAATAACGAAAATGTACATGAATAAACTAACAAAATAACAAACGTGCGAAAACCTAAAACAGCCCTATCTGGTGCAAAATACAGAGACAGGAACAATCACCCACAAACACACAGTGAAACCCAGGCTACCTAAGTATGATTCTCAATCAGAGACAACTAATGACACCTGCCTCTGATTGAGAACCATACTAGCCCGAAACATAGAAATTCCCACAAAACATAGAAAAACAAACATAGACTGCCCACCCAACTCACGCCCTGACCATACTAAATAAATACCAAACAAAGGAAATAAAGGTCAGAACGTGACAGTACAGTACCCCCCCCCCCCCCCCCAAAGGTGCGGACTCCGGCCGCAAAACCTTAACCTATAGGGGAGGGTCTGGGTGGGCGTCTGTCCGCGGTGGCGGCTCTGGTGCTGGACGTGGCCCCCACTTCACCATAGTCTTAGTCTGACTTATTGTCCGTTTCCGTGGCCTCCTAACCACGGCGACCCTTCTCAATGGAC
Organism: Oncorhynchus clarkii lewisi; assembly: GCF_045791955.1. Classification (NCBI taxonomy): domain Eukaryota; kingdom Metazoa; phylum Chordata; class Actinopteri; order Salmoniformes; family Salmonidae; genus Oncorhynchus; species Oncorhynchus clarkii. The sequence continues at coordinate 38,883,686 of NC_092153.1, forward strand.
AGAGGGGCAGCTCGGGACAGAGGGGCGGCAGCTCGGGGCAGAGGGGCGGCAGCTCGGGGCAGAGGGGCGGCAGCTCGGGGCAGAGGGGCGGCAGCTCGGGGCAGAGGGGCGGCAGCTCGGGACAGAGGGGCGGCAGCTCGGGACAGAGGGGCGGAAGCTCGGGACAGAGGGGCGGAAGCTCGGGACAGAGGGGCGGAAGCTCTTGGCTGAGGGGCTATGGCGCCTCTGGGCTGAGGGGCTCTGGCGCCTCTGGGCTGAGGGGCTCTGGCGCCTCTGGGCTGAGGGGCTCTGGCGGCCCCTGGCTGACTGGCGGCACTGGCGGCCCCTGGCTGACTTGCGGCACTGGCGGCCCCTGGCTGACTGGCGGCACTGGCGGCCCCTGGCTGACTGGCGGCACTGGCGGCCCCTGGCTGACTGGCGGCACTGGCGGCCCCTGGCTGACTGGCGGCACTGGCGGCCCCTGGCTGACTGGCGGCACTGGCGGCTCCTTGCAGACTGGCGGCACTGGCGGCTCCTTGCAGACTGGCGGCACTGGCGGCTCCTTGCAGACTGGCGGCACTGGCGGCTCCTTGCAGACTGGCGGAACTGGCGGCTCCTTGCAGACTGGCGGCACTGGCGGCTCCTTGAAGACTGGCGGCACTGGCGGCTCCTTGCAGACTGGCGGCACTGGCGGCTCCTTGCAGACTGGCGGCACTGGCGGCTCCTTGCAGACTGGCGGCACTGGCGGCTCCTTGCAGACTGGCGGCACTGGCGGCGCTGGGCAGACGGGTGGCTCAGGCGGCGCTGGGCAGACGGGTGGCTCAGGCGACGCTGGGCAGATGGAAAGCTCCGGCCACGTTGGAGAGGAAGGCTCTGGCAGCGCCGGAGAGGCGGGAGACTCCGGCAGCGCTGGAGAGGAGGAAGGCTCCGGCAGCGCTGGACAGGCGGGAGCCCCTGTAAGGATGAGCCGGAGAGACAGCCTGGTGCGGGGGGCTGCTACCGGAGGGCTGGTGCATGGAGGTGGTGACGGATAGACCGGACCGTGCAGGCGCACTGGAGCTCTTGAGCACCGAGCCTGCCCAACCTTACCCGGTTGAATGGTCCCGGTCGCCCTGCCAGTGCGGCGAGGTGGAATAGCCCGCACTGGGCTATGCAGGCGAACCGGGGACACCGTGCGCAAGGCTGGTGCCATGTAAGCCGGCCCAAGGAGACGCTCTGGAGACCAGATGCGTAGAGCCGGCTTCATGGCACTTGGCTCGATGCCCACTCTAGCCCGGCCGATACGCGGAGCTGGAATGTACCGCACCGGGCTATGCACCCGCACTGGGGACACCGTGCGCTTCACAGCATAACACGGTGCCTGCCTGGTCTCTCCAGCCCCCCGGCAAGCACAGGAAGTTGGCGCAGGTCTCCTACCTGGCTTCGCCACACTTCCTGTGTGTCCCCACCCAATACATTTTTGGGGCTGACTCTCGGGCTTCCATCCACGCCGCCGTGCTGCCTCCTCATACCAGCGCCTCTCCGCCTTCGCCGCCTCCAGCTCTTCTTTGGGGCGGCGATATTCTCCAGGCTGTGCCCAGGGTCCTTTACCATCCAACTCATCCTCCCATGTCCATTCCTCTTTTCGCTGCTGTTGCTGTTGCCCGTTACCACACCGCTTGGTCCTGTTGTGGTGGGTGATTCTGTAACGGTTCTCTTGTTGTGAAGTAGAGGTGGACCAAAAAGCAGCGTGGTTGTTATTCATTGTACTTTAATAACGAAACTGTACATGAATAAACTAACAAAATAACAAACGTGCGAAAACCTAAAACAGTCCTATCTGGTGCAAAACACAGAGACAGGAACAATCACCCACAAACACACAGTGAAACCCAGGCTACCTAAGTATGATTCTCAATCAGAGACAACTAATGACACCTGCCTCTGATTGAGAACCATACTAGGCCGAAACATAGAAATACCCACAAAACATAGAAAAACAAACATAGACTGCCCACCCAACTCACGCCCTGACCATACTAAATAAATACCAAACAAAGGAAATAAAGGTCAGAACGTGACAATACCCAACTCAAATTCAGTTCTCTAAATTCAGATTCAAAACTAGAGACAACATCCTAGTACTTTGCCAGCTAAGAAAGGTAGAGGAGAACAACTAATCAAACACTTTGTGTGGTAAACAAGCTTCTGGTAGTTTCAAATGCCAATGCGGAATGTTTAACTTTAACTATGAATTTGGCTCTAGCGTTTGAAGTGATTCTGATATAAGCTATTACAACCCTATTCCTGAAAGCTAAAACTCTCTGGAGCATGAATGTGCTTCGTGATCCCCTATATGATGATTACAGGCCGCTATAGAAGGGAGTGTCACAAAAAACAATTTGTCCCTAAATAAGAATATAGTTGAGTAGCCCTGTCATATCCCTTATAAGGTTAGCCTTTCCCACTCCCTATTTACATCTTGGACTTGTGACTGACTGTGAATGTCACAAGACTGTGTTTTCCCACTTATATAGATAACGCCCATAGGGATTAGTTCAGGAAGCCAACAAGTCTTCAAGTCTCCAGCAAGGTTCATCGAACCACCTCGGTTACATTTCACCCCCCTTTGACCTCATACATAGAGATCATAGCAACAATATAACTGACTGAATTCGAAATCAGGCCTCCTGCACAACAACAACACTTTCTGTGGCAAACAGAAGGACCTGTGCACCCCATTTAATGAGAGTACAACAGAGGTGGTATTCATTGTACTTTAATAACGAAAATGTACATGAATAAACTAACAAAATAACAAACGTGCGAAAACCTAAAACAGCCCTATCTGGTGCAAAATACAGAGACAGGAACAATCACCCACAAACACACAGTGAAACCCAGGCTACCTAAGTATGATTCTCAATCAGAGACAACTAATGACACCTGCCTCTGATTGAGAACCATACTAGCCCGAAACATAGAAATTCCCACAAAACATAGAAAAACAAACATAGACTGCCCACCCAACTCACGCCCTGACCATACTAAATAAATACCAAACAAAGGAAATAAAGGTCAGAACGTGACAGTACAGTACCCCCCCCCCCCCCCCCCAAAGGTGCGGACTCCGGCCGCAAAACCTTAACCTATAGGGGAGGGTCTGGGTGGGCGTCTGTCCGCGGTGGCGGCTCTGGTGCTGGACGTGGCCCCCACTTCACCATAGTCTTAGTCTGACTTATTGTCCGTTTCCGTGGCCTCCTAACCACGGCGACCCTTCTCAATGGACAGAGGGGCAGCTCGGGACAGAGGGGCGGCAGCTCGGGGCAGAGGGGCGGCAGCTCGGGGCAGAGGGGCGGCAGCTCGGGGCAGAGGGGCGGCAGCTCGGGACAGAGGGGCGGCAGCTCGGGACAGAGGGGCGGAAGCTCGGGACAGAGGGGCGGAAGCTCGGGACAGAGGGGCGGAAGCTCTTGGCTGAGGGGCTATGGCGCCTCTGGGCTGAGGGGCTCTGGCGCCTCTGGGCTGAGGGGCTCTGGCGCCTCTGGGCTGAGGGGCTCTGGCGGCCCCTGGCTGACTGGCGGCACTGGCGGCCCCTGGCTGACTGGCGGCACTGGCGGCCCCTGGCTGACTGGCGGCACTGGCGGCCCCTGGCTGACTGGCGGCACTGGCGGCCCCTGGCTGACTGGCGGCACTGGCGGCCCCTGGCTGACTGGCGGCACTGGCGGCTCCTTGCAGACTGGCGGCACTGGCGGCTCCTTGCAGACTGGCGGAACTGGCGGCTCCTTGCAGACTGGCGGCACTGGCGGCTCCTTGAAGACTGGCGGCACTGGCGGCTCCTTGCAGACTGGCGGCACTGGCGGCTCCTTGCAGACTGGCGGCACTGGCGGCTCCTTGCAGACTGGCGGCACTGGCGGCTCCTTGCAGACTGGCGGCACTGGCGGCGCTGGGCAGACGGGTGGCTCAGGCGGCGCTGGGCAGACGGGTGGCTCAGGCGACGCTGGGCAGATGGAAAGCTCCGGCCACGTTGGAGAGGAAGGCTCTGGCAGCGCCGGAGAGGCGGGAGACTCCGGCAGCGCTGGAGAGGAGGAAGGCTCCGGCAGCGCTGGACAGGCGGGAGCCCCTGTAAGGATGAGCCGGAGAGACAGCCTGGTGCGGGGGGCTGCTACCGGAGGGCTGGTGCATGGAGGTGGTGACGGATAGACCGGACCGTGCAGGCGCACTGGAGCTCTTGAGCACCGAGCCTGCCCAACCTTACCCGGTTGAATGGTCCCGGTCGCCCTGCCAGTGCGGCGAGGTGGAATAGCCCGCACTGGGCTATGCAGGCGAACCGGGGACACCGTGCGCAAGGCTGGTGCCATGTAAGCCGGCCCAAGGAGACGCTCTGGAGACCAGATGCGTAGAGCCGGCTTCATGGCACTTGGCTCGATGCCCACTCTAGCCCGGCCGATACGCGGAGCTGGAATGTACCGCACCGGGCTATGCACCCGCACTGGGGACACCGTGCGCTTCACAGCATAACACGGTGCCTGCCTGGTCTCTCCAGCCCCCCGGCAAGCACAGGAAGTTGGCGCAGGTCTCCTACCTGGCTTCGCCACACTTCCTGTGTGTCCCCACCCAATACATTTTTGGGGCTGACTCTCGGGCTTCCATCCACGCCGCCGTGCTGCCTCCTCATACCAGCGCCTCTCCGCCTTCGCCGCCTCCAGCTCTTCTTTGGGGCGGCGATATTCTCCAGGCTGTGCCCAGGGTCCTTTACCATCCAACTCATCCTCCCATGTCCATTCCTCTTTTCGCTGCTGTTGCTGTTGCCCGTTACCACACCGCTTGGTCCTGTTGTGGTGGGTGATTCTGTAACGGTTCTCTTGTTGTGAAGTAGAGGTGGACCAAAAAGCAGCGTGGTTGTTATTCATTGTACTTTAATAACGAAACTGTACATGAATAAACTAACAAAATAACAAACGTGCGAAAACCTAAAACAGTCCTATCTGGTGCAAAACACAGAGACAGGAACAATCACCCACAAACACACAGTGAAACCCAGGCTACCTAAGTATGATTCTCAATCAGAGACAACTAATGACACCTGCCTCTGATTGAGAACCATACTAGGCCGAAACATAGAAATACCCACAAAACATAGAAAAACAAACATAGACTGCCCACCCAACTCACGCCCTGACCATACTAAATAAATACCAAACAAAGGAAATAAAGGTCAGAACGTGACAATACCCAACTCAAATTCAGTTCTCTAAATTCAGATTCAAAACTAGAGACAACATCCTAGTACTTTGCCAGCTAAGAAAGGTAGAGGAGAACAACTAATCAAACACTTTGTGTGGTAAACAAGCTTCTGGTAGTTTCAAATGCCAATGCGGAATGTTTAACTTTAACTATGAATTTGGCTCTAGCGTTTGAAGTGATTCTGATATAAGCTATTACAACCCTATTCCTGAAAGCTAAAACTCTCTGGAGCATGAATGTGCTTCGTGATCCCCTATATGATGATTACAGGCCGCTATAGAAGGGAGTGTCACAAAAAACAATTTGTCCCTAAATAAGAATATAGTTGAGTAGCCCTGTCATATCCCTTATAAGGTTAGCCTTTCCCACTCCCTATTTACATCTTGGACTTGTGACTGACTGTGAATGTCACAAGACTGTGTTTTCCCACTTATATAGATAACGCCCATAGGGATTAGTTCAGGAAGCCAACAAGTCTTCAAGTCTCCAGCAAGGTTCATCGAACCACCTCGGTTACATTTCACCCCCCTTTGACCTCATACATAGAGATCATAGCAACAATATAACTGACTGAATTCGAAATCAGGCCTCCTGCACAACAACAACACTTTCTGTGGCAAACAGAAGGACCTGTGCACCCCATTTAATGAGAGTACAACAGAGGTGGTTTGGTGATCCATCCATGTGATGAGTAGCCTCGTAATTACCAGAATGATTACCATGTGTAGCTAACCATTCGTGTAAGCTTGTGATGAACAACCTTGGCTGAGACATGAAGATGTGTTAGTTTGACCGATGGGGTTCTAACCCAGGTCTCCAGGGCACCAGACAATGCAACTTTTCAGGTCTCAGACAAGTTACTCATCATATGAGCGTGATCACCGAAGCACCTGTGTTACACTTCAACCCCCTTTCACCTTCGCCATGAATAGACCCATCCAAGTCACTGGACCAATGCATAGGCTTTAGCTCAATAGGCTAACACAGTCTTAACCCAGTCAGACACGTGTTAACCTTATAATGACTACTGTAATATGTGTCAACATCCAGAACTGTAATTGGTTGAATTCTACCGTCATATCATACTGAGCTATGATTGATTAAGACCACCCAGGTCGTGGGGTCATTGCAGTTGATCATGGCCGGAGACATATGAACATCCCAGTTATAGCTAGCTAATAAAGAGCTACATTTCATAAAAATCCTGTCGTACTGCATTTTATTATTTTGTGCAAAGCATGCAAAACAAGACATGGTGTCAGAATAAAAGGACTAAAAGATGGATTTTGCTGGAGTTCCTTCACCTCGGATGGACTGCGTCTACAAATTTACCCGATGCATGGCGCAAGTTCAAACAGCATGTGGAGCTAATGTTCACAGGTCCTCTGAAGGAACAAGAGTGGGCAAAGTGCAGCTACCTGCTCCTGTGGATCGGTGAAAAACTGAGAGCCATTCACAACACATGGACACTTACTGAGGCTGACTCCAAAGTACTGAAAACATAATAAGATATTTTTGAAGCATATGTTGTGCCAAAGACCATTACGATTTTCTTTAGGTACAGATTCCATGAGAAAGTAACAGGGAGCTAGCGATTTGTTTGTGACCGAGCTGTGTCGGCTTTTGAAAGACTGTGATCATGCAAACAAGGATGAGATGGTCAGGGACTGTATTGTATTTGGAATATACTCACCGCTAGTGAGAGAGAAACTTTTGAATGTTGGGTCTGAGCTAACGCTGCACAAAGCTATCGACATAGCCAGATCTCACGAGCTAGCACAGGCTCAGATGAAAACCATTTTAGGCGGCAACACGAGCACATTACCTGAACAAGCAGGGCAAGCAGTCAGGCAGACATCAAAGCCCAGAGATTGCACTTCAGAACGGAGAGAGACATAACTCCAAAAGAGAGTGACACAGTCTCAAAACACCCCAGAACAAGTGGATATTGTGGATACAAACTGCATGGGGAACAGGAAAATTGCCCAGCTAAAGGCAAACAGTGTACTAAATGTGGAAAATGGAATCACTTTGCAAAAGTGTGCAGAACTTACTGTGGGAAAACAGTACACACAGTGAGTAAAGCTGAAATGTCAATCAAATAGTCAAATACAGATGAACTGTTTATTGATTCAGTGGCACAGAAAAGTCATATCAGAGACAGCGCAAGCCTTTGCTGACATTGAGATAGGAACACAAGGCACAGAGCTAAAGTTCAAACTAGACACTGGTGCACAAGTAAACATTATTCCTCCGAATGAGTACCGCAGCTTGACATCTGAGTGCGAGCTACAGCCCACCTCGCGCAGACTGACTAGTTATGGTGGTGAACAGCTCACAGTAAAAGGCACATGCACTTTCAAATGCAAATACAAGGAAAGTGAAATGATGTTGGACTTTTACATTGTTGACACTGCAGTGCTAGGTCTTAAAGCATGTTTTGACATTGACCTAATCAAGCTAGTGTTATAAGTGACGGCACCAATGGAGACAGAAAAATAATGTCATCAATGAGTTTGCTGATGTTTTTACAGGAATACATGGAGCAATCTGACAATGTCGCCAAGGTTACAGACTGACAGATTGGGTCAGAGTATGTCTCCCACATTATCCCTTACCGACGCTAGATGACATCACACACAAGCTAGCGGGAGCACACTACTTCAGTGTCATGGACGCCAGATCAGGCTAATGGGCTATCAAGCTCACTGAAGAGTCATCTAAGCTCACAATGTTCAACACACCGGTTTAGCTTCTACAGGTTTCGTTGCCTGCCTTTTGGGATTATCTCAGCCCAAGACAAGTTTCAGCGAAAGATCAACGAGATGTACAAAGGCCTTGACGGAGTTGTGGAAATTGTAGACGACATCCTTGGCTATGTTCGAACCAAAGAGGAACACAACAGAAACCTCAGTGCGATGCTGCAAAGGTCCTGTGAAAGAGGAGTCCGGCTAAACCCTGAGAAGAGCACAGTCAGCGCTACAGAGGTCAGCTACTTCGGACATCATCTCACAGTAAATGGAATCAAGTCAGATCCACAGAAAATCTCAGCCATAAAGGAGATGGAGCCACCAAAGAACCGTGCAGAGCTGGAAACAGTGCTTGGCATGGTCAACCACTTAGCCAAGTTCGCACCCAGCCTCTCCAATGCCAACTCACCCCTGTGTCAGCTGCTAAAGCAGTCCAGTGAGTTCCTCTGGGACAAGCAATATGACATTGCTTTCCAGAAAGTGGAAGACTTGATTACGAGAGAAACAGGACCAATTCCTGCCTACTACGACCCCAACAAAGAGCTCAGACTCCAAGTGTATGCGTGGAAGTATGGACTAGGTGCAGTGCTACTGCAAGAAGGAAAGCCCATCGGCTAGCGCTTCCAAATCTCTGACTGTGAAATCAATTACGCTCAAATTGAAAAGGAGCTGTACACCATTCTGTTCAGATGTCAGCGTTTCCATCAGTACATCTATGGATGACAAGTCATTGTGGAATACGACCAGAATTCCCTTGAGTCAATCATGAGGAAACCACTGGCCTCAACTCTGCCAAGGCTACAGAGAATGATTGTACAATAATAAAAAATAAAACTTCAAAATCATTCACTGTCCAGGCAAAGACATCTCTGTCACAGACACACTCTCCAGGAAGTTTCTTGCCTGCAAGTACAGCTGCCTCAGTGAAGGCATGGACATGCAGGTGCACACTGTGTACAGCAACTTACCAGTTAGTGACACAAAACTGAAGGAGATCTGAGCAGAAACAGAAAAGGACACACAACTCAGACAGCTGAAGAAAGTCATACAGGATGGTTGGCTTGGGAGAAGAGAAAATGCCCTCTGAGTGTCTGAGTTCTGGAACCATTGTGATGCACTATCACAGATCAACGGAATAATTTTAAAAGGAGAGAATCATCATTCCTACCAGTCTCAGAGAGGAGATTTTGTACGCATGGGCAAGGAAAAGTATAAAAAAGAGAGCACAGGACATTTTGTTTTGGCCAGAATGTGCATACAAATAGAGGACATTGTTGGTAAATACCCCACCTGTCTTGAACGATGTCCCTCAAACACCAAAGAACCAATGTTACTTCACTGTATCCCAGACAGACCCTGGCAGGTCATGGCAACCGATCTGTTCACCTGGAACAACAAGGACTACATCCTAAATGTGGACTACTACAGCAGATACTTCAAACTTGACAAGCTTCACAGCACCACATCTGCAGCTGTTATCCACAAGCTGAAAGCAACCTTTGCCAGGCATTGCATCGTAGAGACTTTAATATCTGACAATGGCCCCTGTCACAAATCAAAGGAGTTTGAATCCTTCTGAAAAGCATTGGAGTTCGCACATGGCCACATTACCTTCAAAGTAATGGCCAGGCTGAAAAATCTGTCCAGATTGCTAAATCACTCATGGACAAAACAAAAGCAGACGATAGACCCCTACATCACTCTCATTGAGTACTCCAATTGACAACATCAAATCACCAGCCCAGCTGTTGATGAGCCTCAGACTTCGCTCAAACCTTCCCAGCAGCAGCTGCAACCTGAGGTCGTCAGCTACAAAGAAAGGCATGCAAAACGTGCAGAGACAACACTAAAAGCAATACTACGTCAGGTCAACTAGACCACCACCACCACTGAACGACGGAGGTTAGAAGCCAGGAGTATGACTACTAATAGCCATCAGTCGTCATTCAGCCAGCTGACACTGAAGGTTCGCACCGCAGAAGGCGCGGTGTACAGCCGCAATCATAGTCACCTACTGAACACAAAAGAACAACACACTGATGAGATTAACTGTTTCCCTGAAAGAGAACGTGATGGACTAAACACACACACACCATACTTACCTGCAACACCACAACTGTTGACTGACAAAGAATTATGCTCAGCTTCATACCACACAAGGTCCGGAAGAAAGGTCAAGAGCTGTGAAATTAAACACTTATATGTACACTTATATTAAAATATGTAGAACATTTGTATTTTTTTTAAAGAAGGGGGATGTAATATTCATGTGTCAACATACTGAATTGTAATTGGTTGCATTCTACCGTCATACTGCGCTATGATTAAGACCACCCAGGTCATGAGGTCATTGCAGTTGACCATGGCAAGAGACACTTGAACATGCCCGTTATAGCTAGCTAATAAAGAGCTATGTTTTATACTGCATTTTATTATTATGTACAAAGCGTGCAAAAAAAGAAAACTACCCTTGCAGAAGACTTGAACCCAGGGTGTCACGCCCTGATCATAGTGAGCCCTCGGTTCTCTATGGTGTTTAGGTCAGAGGGTGACTGGGGGGGTTATCTAGTTTATATATTTCTAGGTTAGTGGTTTGTGTGGTTCCCAATTAGAGGCAGCTGGTAATCGTTGACTCTAATTGGGGATCATATTTACAGTGCCTTGCGAAAGTATTCGGCCCCCTTGAACTTTGCGACCTTTTGCCACATTTCAGGCTTCAAACATAAAGATATAAAACTGTATTTTTTAGTGAATAATCAACAACAAGTGGGACACAATCATGAAGTGGAACGACATTTATTGGATATTTCAAACTTTTTTAACAAATCAAAAACTGAAAAATTGGGCGTGCAAATTATTCAGCCCCTTTACTTTCAGTGCAGCAAACTCTCTCCAGAAGTTCAGTGAGGATCTCTGAATGATCCAATGTTGACCTAAATGACTAATGATGATAAATACAATCCACCTGTGTGTAATCAAGTCTCCGTATAAATGCACCTGCACTGTGATAGTCTCAGAGGTCCGTTAAAAGCGCAGAGAGCATCATGAAGAACAAGGAACACACCAGGCAGGTCCGAGATACTGTTGTGAAGAAGTTAAAGCCGGATTAGGATACAAAAAGATTTCCCAAGCTTTAAACATCCCAATGAGCACTGTGCAAGTGATAATATTGAAATGGAAGGGGTATCAGACCACTGCAAATCTACCAAGACCTGGCCGTCCCTCTAAACTTTCAGCTCATACAAGGAGAAGACTGATCAGAGATGCAGCCAAGAGGCCCATGATCACTCTGGATGAACTGCAGAGATCTACAGCTGAGGTGGGAGACTCTGTCCATAGGACAACAATCAGTCGTATATTGCACAAATCTGGCCTTTATGGAAGAGTGGCAAGAAGAAAGCCATTTCTTAAAGATATCCATAAAAAGTGTTGTTTAAAGTTTGCCACAAGCCACCTGGGAGACACACCAAACATGTGGAAGAAGGTGCTCTTGTCAGATGAAACCAAAACTTTTTGGCAACAATGCAAAACGTTATGTTTGGCGTAAAAGCAACACAGCTCATCACCCTGAACACACCATCCACACTGTCAAACATGGTGGTGGCAGCATCATGGTTTGGGCCTGCTTTTTTTCAGCAGGGACAGGGAAGATGGTTAAAATTGATGGGAAGATGGATGGAGCCAAATACAGGACCATTCTGGAAGAAAACCTGATGGAGTCTGCAAAAGACCTGAGACTGGGACGGAGATTTGTCTTCCAACAAGACAATGATCCAAAACATAAAGCAAAATCTACAATGGAATGGTTCAAAAATAAACATATCCAGGTGTTAGAATGGCCAAGTCAAAGTCCAGACCTGAATCCAATCGAGAATCTGTGGAAAGAACTGAAAACTGCTGTTCACAAATTCTCTCCATCCAACCTCACTGAGCTCGAGCTGTTTTGCAAGGAGGAATGGGAAAAAAATTCAGTCTCTCGATGTGCAAAACTGATAGAGACATACCCCAAGCGACTTACAGCTGTAATTGCAGCAAAAGGTGGCGCTACAAAGTATTAACTTAAGGGGGCTGAATAATTTTGCACGCCCAATTTTTCAGTTTTTGATTTGTTAAAAAAGTTTGAAATATCCAATAAATGTTGTTCCACTTCATGATTGTGTCCCACTTGTTGTTGATTCTTCACAAAAAAATACAGTTTTATATCTTTATGTTTGAAGCCTGAAATGTGGCAAAAGGTTGCAAAGTTCAAGGGGGCCGAATACTTTCGCAAGGCACTGTAGGTAGGCTTTTTCCCCACCTGCATTTGTGGGATATTGTTTGTGTTAGTGTGTTTGAGCACTATGTCGTCACAGTCTTTGTAAGTTTTGTTATTTTGTTTCTAGTTTCACTTTGTAATTAAAGATGTGGAACTCAATTCACGCTGCGCCTTGGTCCGCTCATTTCCAAAATCGTTACAGAATATCCCACCAACAAAGGACCAAGCAGCGTGAACATGAGGTAAGGAAGTTTCGGACTTGGGAGGACATGAGAGGACACGAGACCCTTCCTTGGCGGGAGTCACCAAGGAGCATGGAAGGACAGCGACGACACCGGGGACCACGGCCACAGAAACCCCAAGATTTTTGGGGGGGAGGGGGCACATGGAGCTGGCGGTCGAGCAGCGGAGAGTGCCAGAGCCTGTTTGGCAGTTGGAGGAGGAATTTGATGCAAGATTCCGGAGAGAGGTGGTAGCAATGAGAATGCTGCCGTACAGGCGTGCTGAAGAGCATGGCACCAGTCCTCCAGTGCGCCTTCCCAGTCCGGTACGTTCTGTGCCGGCTCCACGCACTAGGCCTTCAGTGCGCCTCCGCAGTCCGGTACCACCTGTGCCGGCTCCACGCACAAGGGCTTCAGTGCGTGTCACCAGTCCAGTGCCACCTGCTCCGGCTCCACACATCATGCCTCTAGTGCGCCACCCCAGTCCGGTACGTCCTGTGCCTGCTCCTCGCACTTGCCCTGAAGTGCGTGTAACCAGTCCGGTGCCACCTGTACCGGCTCCACGCACTAGGCCTCCAGTGCGCATTCACAGTCCAGAGCTTCCGGCGACGGTTCCCAGTCCAGAGCTTCCGGCGACGGTTCCCAGTCCAGCGCTTCCGGCGATGGTTCACAGTCCAGAGCTTCCGGCGACGGTTCACAGTCCAGAGCTTCCTCCAGTGATGGTCAATGGTCTGGAGCTTCCAGGCAAGGCGTCCAGTCCCGCTGCATGGCAGGAGCCTTCCTCTGCGCCGATGTCCAGTACAGCCACGGTGTCCAGTCCCGCTCCATGGCAGGAGCGTTCCTCTGCGCCGATGTCCAGTACAGGCACGGCGTCCAGTCCCGCTCCATGGCGGGAGCCTTCCTCTGCGTCAGTGCCCAGTCCAGGCACGGCGTCCAGTCCAGCTCCAAGGCCTTCCTCTGCGCCGATGCCCATTCCGGGCACAGCGTCCAGTCCCGCTCTATGGCAGGAGCCTTCCTCTGCGCCGGTGCCCAGTCCAGGCACGGTGTCCAGTCCCGCTCCAAGGTCGGAGCCTTCCTCTGCGCCAGTACCCAGTCTGAGCAAGGCATCCAGTCCCACTCCAAGGCCGGAGCCTTCCTCTGCGTCGGGGACCAGTCCAGCTCCATGGCCGGAGCCTTCCTCAGCGCCGGTGCCCAGTCCAGGTGCGGCGTCCAACCCAGCTCCATGGCCGGGGTCCTCCTCTGCGCCGATGTCCAGGCACGGCGTTCAACTCGGCTCCATGGCCGGATCTGTGGTCTGGGCGGGGGCAAAGACCCGCACCAGAGCCGCCACCGACACTAGTCATCCCCCTACCCTCTCCATTTGGTATCAGGTTTTGCGGCCGGAGTCCGCACCTTTGGGGGTGGATACTGTAACACCCTGACCATAGAGAGCCTTCGGTTCTCTATGGTGTTTAGGTCACAGCGTGACTGAGGGGATTATCTAGTTTATAGATTTCTAGGTTGGTGGTTTGTGTGGTTCCCAATTAGAGGCAGCTGGTAATCGTTGCCTCTAATTTAGGTATACTTTTTCCCCACCTGCATTTGTGGGATATTGTTTGTGTTAGTGTGTTTGGGCACTACGTCCTCACAGTCTTTGTAAGTTTTGTTATTTTGTTTTGTTAGTTTCACTTAAATACATTTTGTGGAACTATACTCACGCTGGGCCTTGGTTCGCTCATTTCCAAGATCGTGACACAGGGGTGGACTGGGGCCCAATGTTTCCTTGAGGCCCCCACACTGGCCCATTATTTTCCTTGAGGCCCCCCATTATTAGCCAGATAATTATAATTTGTGCAAAACGAAAACTAGTTAAACAGCCCCTCTGGGCTAAAAATGAACCACCCCATCTGGAATTAGCCCAAATTGTCTAACACAAACAAACACGTCTTCAGGTTTCAGGCAAGGTTCTCATCACATAAGCATGTATCACCAAACCACGCGAGTAACCTTGCTGGATCTTGAAGACTTGTATTAGTGTCACACCTTGCATAATTGAAGGCCTTTTTTAATAGCACAATATGTTGTAATGCTTCAGGACGAGTTGAATCAGGGGAAGCGGTGCTCGCTAAGCGTGACGTTCTTTACAATGGTACCACCTGACTCGGATCTACAGTTGCGCTGGTTCAACCGCTGGGGTCGCTGTGGAGTGAGTTAAGGGAGTGAATGTAGCAGATGGGGATCTGTGAAACTCACTCATCAGCCTGAAGTGTCGCTCCTTGCGCAACTGAAGATGGCCTTTTCCAATAGAGAGGTGGGTTGGAGGCTTCAGGAGGGAGGTCATGTCTGTTTGCGAGGCAGAGGTCTTGAGTTTGAGTCTGGGTATAAACTAAAGCGGTACTTGTTAAGCACACAGCATGTCTTCCTATACGTTAACTTCCTGAACGTATCCCTATAGACTTTAGCTAAGTGGGCTAACACAGTCTTGTGACATGCACGCAACCTGGTTCAAACCTAGTCAGTTACAAGAGCAAGATTAAATAGGGAGTGGAAAGGTTATCCTTAGAAGGGCTATTAAGGGGCATTTCAACTAGATTGTTACGGGGGCCAAATGTTGTTTTTTGTGACAGTCCCTTCTAACGCAGCCTGTGATCATCTTAGAGGGGATCAAAAGGCACTTCGTTGCTCTAGAGAGTCTTAGCTTTCAGGACTGGGGTCAATAGTTTATAGCCAGAGCGGTTCAAATGCTAGAGCCAAATTTATTGGACGAAAATAAATTCAACATGCCACATTGGCTTCAAAAACCGGCAGAAGTTTCTGTTCACCACAGTGAGTGTTTGAGTCTATCTGTTCTCCTCTACCAGGATGTTTTCTCTGGTTTTGAATCTGAATTTAGAGAACTGAATTAGGAAACTTAATCTGAAATCATCTGAGAAGTTGAATGTACAAAACTTTGATAATCTCTAAATGATTGTTTGCTAAACTTGATATAATGAATGCAATATCTACCATACTGAAACTGAAAATATAAATAGTGAACTTGAATATTCAGTTATGAAATACAAGTTAAATGTATGTATTCAATGATTTAATTTGTGCATTACAAATTCAAAAATATTACATTCAAATTGAATATCCTAATACTAATTCATAGTTAAATACACTCCATAGAAAATCCACATAACCACATGTTCCAAAAACACATGATTTCACATACTTTCACATTTGTATAACATGGAAATTGAACGTGAAATCATGTGGTTTTTCCGTAAGGGTCCACCTCTTGCGTTCATGTCTGTTGTTTTGCTATTTCGGCTTTTTTGTTCGAAGTGTCGAAGCCTAAAGACACTCCAGATCAACAAATGACCCCAGAGCACCCTCCACTGGGTGTCACACAACGGAGGGTCTACTAATTACAGCAGTATTTACAGTGAGGTCTGTTGGAGCGATGAACTGGAACCAGTCACTATGAGTGCTTTAACAGTAGGCCACATTATCCTAGCTACTGGCCATTATGAACATCGTCACCTGTCCACTGTGTTACCTCATCACTGATATATTATAGCATTGTGTTGTGGTGTGGTTTCTGGGCCAAAATGGCTGCCTGGCATCAGGTGGATGCTACTCTTAGTGGATGAAGTTTCTTCCCCATAAAATGTCAAGTGCTTTGAGCACCTGGTGGATGTAAAGCAATGTAAATCAAATCCATTATACTGATTAGGAAACACTTTACGTTAAGTATTGTGTATTCTGTAATAACTTTTTGTCACATAATAAGTACTCTGCATTTACATTTGAATAGTTTAATTGTTCACATTATTACATAAATGTATTATGTTATTACACAATTTGCTGACAATCATTATCATTATGATCATCATTATCATCATTATGATGATGGCGTGTGCAACCTACCCATAGAGATACATATCTACCCTATTTAATTGTCTGGACATACCTATGTGACTTCTGTGTGACGATGCAAGGGTCAGCTGTCCCCAGAGAGACACCACACAGACGGCCAGCAGCAGCCCCCTTTTGCACACTCTCCGTAGGTCTCTCTCCCGCATACTGAAAAGACAGGGTGGGGGAAAACTTGATCAGTAACTTACATCAGTCATTAGGACATTTTTGGAGTCACATACAGGCAAGACGTAGTGAAAAGACTTGACAAACTACATACAGTACAAGTCCAATACAAATTCCATGCCATCTTTGCTCTAGCCTCGTGAGCCACTCTGATCTCCCTAGCTTACATTTAGTATTTTACTATTTTATTTGGATGCCCACTAGCTGCTGCTAAGGCAGCCACTACTCTTCCTGGGGTCCATACGGAGTCAGTGCATATTTATTTAAGCTCGCGAGGCTAGCTTTGTCTCTGTTGCCCTGCACAGAGACAAAAGATGGACAATGCAACTAGACGGTACAACTCACAAAATCACAATCTGGAGAAAGGAACTGGCTTTAGGCGGTGGCCCACTTATGCTGTTGGGTATCAAACACAGCAGGGTGTCTCATCCTGCAGATACAGTACAGTGTGGCTTCCTTCCCAAAAAAACAGAATTATACATGAGCTTGTGGTAACATATGCATTGAATGCTGCAGTGCTTTCCTTCCCACACCATGACGCCAGTTGGTGTTTGATCAACTGTGAGAATGCATGTTTCCCATAGCTTTTTTCACAGAGATAAATAAACATACCCATGTTGATTCTGTGCGAACTGATTTAGCTAAATACCTTTTTTTGTATTCATGTGTAAACATACAGTAGATGGGTGCTTGTCATTTTCCCTCAAATGATGTGTTGTTGTTATTCCCTTAAACACATAGCTACAGTAACACTGCAGCAACTGCAAACCCACCACAAACTATTGTGCTGTGTACTTCTCTAACCTAGATCTATAAATAGAACAAATGACGTCAGACTATCCCTTATTCCCCCATTTCCTCTTTCCCTTTTTATAAATGATGTCTGTCTTTCCCTTATTCCCTCGTTTCCTCTCTCTCTCTCTCTCTCTGCTCTCCCTACCTGGGAGGGAGGTGCCTGAGTAATAGTGTTTGGGTGGTCTGTCTTGGCTAGTGTTTCCCAGCTCAGTAATCTTCATGTAGTGTTCAGGGTCTGTTGTCCAGTAATACCTTGTGGCTGTGTAAGATGCCCTTTGAGAGAAGAACAAACAATGCAATCAGCGGCTCATCTTATTGCCAACAGAGCCTGTTCCTCTCACAGGAAACACAGTCGCAAATCACAGGCATCCTTTCTTCTCATTGCAAGTGTATCCACTCAAATTAGTGAAAAGATTGGTTTCATGCTAGGAGCTTAACTCTTGGTTATTTGGCAGTGGCTCGTGAAGGGAGTAGAGAGGGAGACATCTACCACAATAGAGCTAGGTGGCATCTAAAGGATAGTTTTCTCTACAGTATGTAGAGGATGCTGGTTTGATGGACAGTGTCAAGTGCAATCAGACCTGGATTCAGATAGTATTTGTTTTCTTTCTATGGATGTTTTATTAGGCAGGTAGCCAAGTGGATGGAGTGTTGGACTTTTAACCAAAAGTTTGCAAGATCAAATCCCTGAGCTGAAAAAGTACAAATCTGTTTTTCTACCCCTGAACGAGGCAGTTAACCCACTTTTCCAAGGCCATCATTGAAAATAATATTTTTTTCTTAACTGACTTGCATAGTTAAATAAAGGTCAAATGTAAAAAATTAAGCCTGCCTGGAGTGCCATATGGGCAGGGTTTACACTTTCGAGACAATTTCATTGGTTCCATTGAACCAGGCAATCAAGCACAGCAATAATTTAAGATAAAACAAATACTATTTGAACCCAGGTCTGGGTACAACCTTAATCTACCTAAACAGACCACTGTGTTCAGTTGGCTGAAGGGACTTGGTAAACAGGACAATTATCGCCCCTGATAGAGATGATGAACACCAGGTGGCGTATCCGAATGGTTTGGAGAGGAATGGGAAACCAGCTGAACAGGGGGACCTATAGCCTGGTAACTGGTGGTCCCAGATCTGTATGTGCTTTTGCCAACTCTGACTATTGTTGTCATACCATTCACGAGTTCCTTGCATGTGGCATGCATGGCTATACATGCAAATTGTGGAGGAGTTGGGAAACGCACATTCAGATTTGGCATACTACATCAACAGACTAGTTGAGAGAGGCTGAGGGATGGTTGTTCTGCATGCTATACGTAGTAATATAATACACAGACACAGTACATCTCCAAGGCTTAAAGATGCAGCATAAAGATGAACCAACAGGGCTGGGGGTTTTTAGCTAACAACCGATGCCTGCAACTGGGTGGACAAGGCCGATGTGTTCGAGTTGGAAGGCAAAATAAATCATTGTTGTCGTTGAGGATAGTTTTTTTTATGTGTGATGCAACTGGCTTTGTGCCACTTGTCATGCCCCCGAGCCAAGCCAAGCCATGTCTCTCCAACACAAACTAGATAAACAAGCATCCTTCTAATAGATTAGATAGAGAAAAATAACAATCTGAGCATAATAAAGCACACACCAAACCCGGTTTCATTGAATCATATTCATCAAGGTTGATCATTAAATGTTTTCTGTAATCACATTGCACATAAATCAGATGTTATTCACAAATGAATCCCTTCAATGCGTCGTGCCTCCCGAAGGCAATAAATTATGCATAGCAGCTCTCATTTACTAAAAATTAAACCACAACAAGGAATTTCAATACATTTTTCATACCATATACTGTAGATAAAAACATGCTGTACGGTGTCTCTACCAAACCTACATATCAACATTGAATCCCCTTATAAAGTTTGTTTTGAAGGCAAGTTGACAAAACAAATTAGATACAAAGTGAAACGCTACTTGAACCTCTGTAAGAAAAATTATCCTAGCATTGATAAGACTTTGAACATGGCAACAGGCCTCAAACACTCCAACATATTGGAACACAGAGTGAGTCAGCAATGTAGGTTAGGGTTGCACTCTCTACCTGATTTATATAGAGTGATATGGTTTCAGAGTGGCTTAGCCGACTTCTCTTCGTTAATTAGTCTCTTTGGATTACTCCCCTACATGTGGGAAGATGTCGGACAGATTTATTTCTGTTCCTGCTTCTAAACTCCCTTTCATGAAGGGATATACTGTAGCCAAACTGTAGAGGTGGCTCAGGATGCAACTTAGAGAGAGCTAGTAAGGGTTGGGTGAATCCACTGTGATGACGTCACTAGCAGCCTTGAACCAAGCAGCCACCCCTCAAACTTCCTTCCTGCTTGTAATGGTAGGTGTGTGATGGGGTGATGGTGGATGAGGTGTGTCCATGCTCTGCTGAGCTCCTACCCTTTGGACTCTGACTGGACACGCTAGGCTAGGCTTCAGTACAGTGTGGACCTGGACCAGTTTTGCACGTCTTTGGACACAGATATCTGCTACAGTACACAGAGGGATGAGATGTAAAGGGGAATGGTAGGAAGTCAGAGAGGAGAGCAGGAGGGCCTGCTAATAAAGGCTTGAGGTGGTTTTGAGTTTCATGGTTCAGGTTCAAGGTTCAATGTCTGATGACCTAAAGACCACTACACCATACTGAACCCTATGGGAAACCCCAGACTCAGCTCAAAGGTAGCACAGGTGAGTATACCATTTGCATGTACTGTACTTTCCAATGGTGGCACATGGTCACTCTCAATACCACTTGGCATGAAGGAGGGCCAGCCGTCTATTTTACTCAACACTGACTCAATTTCAGATTATTTGGGAATACTTAAAGGTAGTGTTGTCACAAACCAGAATTTTGACTGCGATACTGATACCAGGTTTAGTATGACAATATCTGATACCATTACAATACTCAATACCAAAACGTTACAAAAACGTTAGCAAAACCACAAAAAAAGAAGGCGTATTAGCCAAAGTCACAGAGCTCGTTTTATCTGATTTCATGGGGTTACAGATGACAAATAATCCCTGATATTTAGAACTTATTTCATTGGCAACTGTAAAGAAAACATATTATTTTATTGTACTGATTAACAACATTTGCAGAGAAGAAGCAACCTCTTTTTTTTTCTCGAAAAGCGAGCGCTGTCTCTTTAAGAAATGAATGGCATAATTTGCAAGGCAGAATGTGGCTGTGGAATCCGCCTTTGTGGCTGTGGAATCTAGTGGAAACCAGACGGTAGGCAAAGGAAGATGAAGAAGGGAATTTGTATTTGGTGGCGAGGGAGATTAAGTGGATTAATAACGTTTTAGGTGACAGTCAGTTTTTAAATCAGCATATTTTGCATTATGAGTACTAGGGTTGTGAATTCAACTGTAAGCTAGCAAGGAATGTTAGCCTACAGTTAAAGCTCAAAGCTACCGGTTTCACATTTCTGGTGAGCTAATGCAGCCCAGACAGCTCAAGCAATGAATGAGTAAGTGGAGCAGGCACTTTGCTCTTCACACTATAAAGGGGCTGCGCTGATACTGACTTGATCCTCTCAATTACGTGAGACACATTTGACAGTACAGAATGTAAAATATAAATAATTTGGTTTACCGTGCAACACTATTTTAATGGATACTGTGAGATTCTGGCAATTAAGCCATTTTTTCTACTTACCCAGAGTCAGATTAACTCATTGATACCATTTCTATGTATCTGCGTGCCTTAAGTATGAAGGAAGTTAGAGTTAATAATGCTAACTAGAGTTAGCATGATGACTGGAAGTATACTATTGTGCCTGTAGACTTCCATTCATTGACATAATTTTGCAGTATCCCTTTAAGCAAGGTGTGGCATGCAATCAGGGAAACAAAACACCAACATTCTGGAACTCAAATGCAATTAACATTCGAGCATATGGCTAGATTGGCAGCGGAATGGAGAGCAGAGTGGATTTCTATTCATGGTATCACCCTACTTAGGGTAAGAGCCCAAGACTTAAGAACCTAAAGCGTAACCCACAGAGATAGGAATTTCAATGATTTTTTGAACAGACGTAGACTTATTTGAGATTGATTTGAAATTATGAATAAAAGATGATGTATCCACCCTTGACTCATCTTGTATAAAAGTGAAGTTTACAACCAGTAAAGAACATAATGGGGAAGCTTGTTACATATTTTGGGGGTGAGGCTTGTGAGTGCAAGGCACCCACCCAGTGCTAGTGTGATTAGCGTAGAACACCTGCCATCAGTGCCTAAACACAGACTATTCGCAGTCGGGGTCTCAATTTACTGTTGTAAGTTAGAATTGTAGAATTGTAAAACTGCTAAACGTTCTCTCTTGAGAGGGAGGCAACTAAAATCCCCCAAAAATACAAATCTCACTTTGGGCCCTCAAAGGCTAGAGGCAGCTTTGCCTGCCATGCTCCCATGTTTCTTTTTCGGAACCAATCAATTAGAACTAGCACCATTGTGCTTCCAGGGCAACAGCGACAGAATTCTAAGAGCTATTAGTTTGCACTATTTAACAATGGTTTCAAGAGATCTGCTTAACAAATTGCCATCCCCTTCATAGACACAGACTTTCCCTCTCCCCCTCTTTCTACTCCCCTCCTCCTTCTCCTAACCCCCCCCCCCCCCCCCCTCCCCCCTCTTCCCCCTTTCTCCCCTCTCGCTCTCTCCCTCGCTCTCCTGTCTCCTGTCTAAACACCATCTGATTTGCATATTTGCTTCTGGTTCAGTAACCCGCCACAAACACACTTAGAGCGACTTGCGACCTTTATCTTGTCTAATGTTGAGAACCAAATTGGGGTTAGAAGTTAGAAAAAAGCCCCAACAGAATTCAGCAAGCCAGGGTAGAGAAATGTGGTAGAATCTCAGAGTTTACTCCCCACTGGGGTCTCGGAGTCTGCAACATTAGTTACAGTACAGGCAGAGGCTGACAAAGCCCTGTTGGCCCTGTTACCGGAGCTAACATTGGGCAGGCTGACCCGTTTGAAAACATTCCCTCCGGTGTATGGTATGGCAGAGGTCATCTCAATAATATTGGCGCTCCACTGCCTGCCATGGATTTTCTTTAACAGAGTTCTGAACAACGCTTGGCTACACTCTGGGTTCATATGGCACACACACACACACACACACACACACACACACACACACACACACACACACACACACACACATTGACATTAGTGATGAGGGGAAAAATTGATACAGTTGCATATCAGGATACTATTTTTCACAATATATAATATCGTATCGTTTTGACAATATTGCTATATTATTTTTGCGCTAGTTGGCTGTACCTGTATCAAAACTAAAAAAATTTCCTTCATAGCTTGTTCTCCAGCCAATTTGTTTTCAGCAATTTATTTCCATGACTGTTCCATGACTTTCCAAAACTTGTTTTTCTCATGGCAATCTTTTGTTGCTATGCAGCCAACATATGGTGAGGAATGTGTTTGGAACACCGAATCGCAATAAAATCACAATATCGAATCGCAATACATATTGAATTGTGAGAATCGCAACACATATCATATCGGCAGGTTGTATATTTGCTGTAAGAAGATTATTTCTACACTAGTAAACATGACTTTTTTCCCAGATGCCTTGATGTCATCGTGAAAAAGTATTTATTTTTTCAGTTTTACCTGCTTATATTCTGGCCATGTTTTTTCTAATATTTTGAAGAAAGAATCAACTCCCTAGAACGGCATGCTAACTAGCTTACTCTCAGTTACATTGACTCAAGATGGACTCAATATTTTGTGGATATATTGCAGAGTAATTTACATTTTAGAGGAATAGGCTCCCTAATAAGCTTTGCTCGTTGGTTGTTTATGGGGGGGGGGGGGGGTCATTTTAAAGCAGTTGTCACTTCTGATATACTGTAGACTCACACATCAAATGGCATTTTTCACTGTGGGTCCATTCCCCTTAAATGAATATTCAAATCCGTGAAGAGAATCAGACATAAATTGAATGCATGAGCTGGGCCTAAGCTGTAACAAGATCAAAGTCATGCTAAGTGGATCTTCGGGCTTTATTTCCACATTTCATCCAACAATGTGTCTGCTGAAGCAGAAAATTATGCTGCTGCTTTAAAGCAATATAAGTCACTCTAGAATAAACACAATAAACTGTGATGCTCACACTATATGATTAAACTCCAATACAACCAAGTGCCCAGGAAACTGAGGGCATAGAATGTGACTGAATATGGGGCTGAACCAGCCATTCCAAGCACCACCCTCCTACAGCATGGACCTGTCTCTTACATATCCCCTTCAATGATCCTGAATAATTGACTGGCATAATCGTCTAACTCTGAGGCACTTGATGTGGAACGTGATGGAATCCCACTGGTTTCAGTGCCAAACCAAGATGGCAATTACAAAGCAACAGGAGGATATTAGTTCTGCTGACCACAATGCCTTCTCCAAATTAAATGTTGCATGAGATAACCTTTCATCTTGCTCAGAGGAATGACAGAATCTTGATGCTCCTTTTCCTTTAGCAAGCACTTTTTTTACAAAATCCCACACTGAAGCCCGACATTGAATCTTAAATAGGTCAATTTAAACTTGAAAGCATTCAAGCTTTTCCCAAAACTTTTCAAACTGACATAACATCCTCAGAGTAAATCTATGTCCATGTGATAAGACCAAAGGAGAGAACAGAGATGCCATTCAAGTCAGTGTGGTGGAAACAAGCACCTCCTTTTCACGTAGAGCAGAACATAAAAGCTCAGCTTGAAATTGAAATGAGTTTGTTCTTATTTTCATAGCTTCATGCAGTGCTTCACACCACAGGACATACAGTGGTTCCTCAATTAAAAGTTTCAAACTTATGCTGTAACCATTTGTGGTAGATGGTGGCAGATTGTGTTAAATTGCTTAATTCTGTCATTGCACCACACTATCACAAGGGGGCGTTAGAATGCTGATCTATCGGTAGTCTAATCTCTGGCATAAATGTACTATCTTTTCGTAAATTAATGGTGGTGTGAATGTTTCAGTCCGAGAGTCTCTCTTCTCTGACAATAGAGTCCTACATCAGGGAAAAACAAAATTAGCTGGCGGGCGGTCCCGGAGTTGAGAGAGAACTTAAATACAATGGCACAATTACACTTGACATGTGGACTGTTGATTTTTGAAAAAAAATAGGCAAGGTGGGCTTTTAGTTTATCTCCCTCTAAAAACAGAAATAAATCATTCTAAATAACAAACTGGCTTTATTTACCACAGTGTGATAGAGTGAAAGCCCCTCTATATAAATGTAGTTTCTGAAATACGGAGTCCTTATTTGCTGATGTGAAGAAAAAGAAACTGAATGAAAGAGTTCAGTGAGGATAGGGAGGGAAAGGGTTGCCCATATTTTCAAGACGCGAGCTTCTTCATTTATTTATGAAATGTACTTTTTTTTATTTAGGCCATTTAATATATTTGTTTAGGCTTGGCCTATTTGGTAGGCTATTTCGCAGCATAAAGCTATATTTGTCAGTATAAAGCTGTGACTCACTCTTTCATGGCTTTGGATCAAAATAAATAAGTACCAACATTCTTTCTGATAGTTTCTAATAATGAAATGTTTTGACCAAGTTAATCTGCTCATGTTGTGTGTGTTCAATTATTTGTGACCTTGTGGTTACAATAAAGAATGGAAACTAAATAAATCCTACTCAAAATGAAAAGTCAGATGCATGTTGCAAGCATGTCATTTTTCCTTATTACATTATTTTGCAAGAAACTACGTCACACCTGCACAGACCCACCTGCTCACACCCCCATCTCCAGCGCCCGCATCACTCTTCGCCACATGGCCTCAAACTCCACCATTTTGTTTCTCTCCGCCGCCTACACGTACTTTCAACATTTGGACAATAAAACATTTAAAGGCTGAAATTGGTTGAATTTCTGTTTTTAAGTATCATTTTTTGTCAAGATGATTGACAAGAAAAGTATCGTCAAACCCTTTAGGGTTTCTCACTGCACCCTTAATGCCATATCTTGAAATATGCAGACCGACGGATTAAAAGTTAATTTCCATTGTAATACTTCTGACAGCCAAATTTCTAACTCCACCCATATCTTTTGGACTTTACAACATTCCCAGAAGGCTTGGATTATGTTAACTTAATGAAAAACGAACCTGGTAATCAAACGTAATTTACTGCAGACCTAAGACCTATGGGTTTACCCTTCTCAATGAATGCTTATATTGAAGATAGAAGCCGCCTCTTAATGAGTTCCAAGAGCCGATCTGTTACCCAACAAAATAATTTCAATTTATTAATCCTATTGTTATGACTACAGACAGTAGGCTATTATTCCTCTTTTCCTGCATTCATTAATGTGTCTGCATGTCTATTCAACATTTGGCTAAAAAAGAAACCATGCCATGAATTAAGAACCTCGTTTTTTTTCCACAATGCAATGCGGCACATTGACATCTCAAATTGCATTAAAGAGCCTTCTAATATTAGACAACAAATAAATATACTACAACAATAACTTAAAAAACAGTCCATTCATCACTGGATTTCTTCAAATTGCTGTGCTGGAAAAGGATGTCATCCACCGTGACTGGTAGCAGACCACACATCCATCTGAAGGAGACGCTTTATCCTTTGGTATCACACAATTACCAGGGGGGACAATGGGCCTCTTGGAGCGATAAAGGAAATCAACAAGATCCACAAGTATTCTTTCACAATAGCTGGCCTTATGTTATCTGCAGTTTTTAGCTGCACTTTCCCATTCCATGGTGGGTATAACGTCCACTCTTCGCTTATGCCATGGGCTGTAAAGGCACAAGTCCCCTATTTTTTGAAAATTGTCAGTCCACATGTTAAGCATAATTGCGCCATTTTATTTACCCAAGTTCTCTCTCAACTCCGGGACCACTCGCCAGCTGATCTTTTTTTTGCCTGATGCAGGACTCGAGGGGGATAGGAGAGAGACTGACAAACATTCACACCTCCATTCATTTACAAAATAATAGTCTAATTGCTTGGCTAGGTGTGAAAAATCTCCCAATTTGTGCCACAGTTTAGACTACCGATAGATGCAGTCAGTCAGAGTTGAGTCCGATTGTAAAGTGTAGCCTAATGGCCAAAAAAGGGCAAACTTGCAATGTATTCGATGCTTAAGTACTCTAAAGTTTTACATTTCTAACTCAATATCATAGACAAGATTTGTCCTAACAAAAAACTGCATCAACTCACATTATGCCTAAAATACAAAAGTTTGGACACACTTACTCATTCAAGGATTTTTATTTATTTTTACTCTATCAAGTGTGTGCAAAGCTGTCATCAAGGCAAAGGGTGGCTACTTTGAAGAATTTCAAATGTTAAATATATTTTGATTTGTTTAACACTATTCAATATGTGTAATTTCATAGTTCTTATGTCTTCACTATTATTCTATAATATAGAAAATAATAAAAATAAAGAAAAACCCGGGAATGAGTAGGTGTGTCCAAACTTTTGACTGGTACTGTTTATCAACTTTCGATTATTTAATTAACCTATATCATGTTATTTCAAGGTATTCTTTTGGAGCACATGCAAGTGTGATTTGGAGTTGTTGAAAAGGAGTGACAAAATGTAGTACAATTGAATTTGAATGAACTGAATGATGATGATGAAGAAGAAGAGAGTGATTGAATTTAGAACAATAGTGTAAGAATTGCTCTTCCTCTGTCCCACATGCACATAAAACATATACAGTGCCTTGCGAAAGTATTCGGCCCCCTTGAACTTTGCGACCTTTTGCCACATTTCAGGCTTCAAACATAAAGATATAAAACTGTATTTTTTTGTGAAGAATCAACAACAAGTGGGACACAATCATGAAGTGGAACGACATTTATTGGATATTTCAAACTTTTTTAACAAATCAAAAACTGAAAAATTGGGCGTGCAAAATTATTCAGCCCCTTTACTTTCAGTGCAGCAAACTCTCTCCAGAAGTTCAGTGAGGATCTCTGAATGATCCAATGTTGACCTAAATGACTAATGATGATAAATACAATCCACCTGTGTGTAATCAAGTCTCCGTATAAATGCACCTGCACTGTGATAGCCTCAGAGGTCCGTTAAAAGCGCAGAGAGCATCATGAAGAACAAGGAACACACCAGGCACGTCCGAGATACTGTTGTGAAGAAGTTTAAAGCCGGATTTGGATACAAAAAGATTTCCCAAGCTTTAAACATCCCAAGGAGCACTGTGCAAGCGATAATATTGAAATGGAAGGAGTATCGGACCACTGCAAATCTACCAAGACCTGGCCGTCCCTCTAAACTTTCAGCTCATACAAGGAGAAGACTGATCAGAGATGCAGCCAAGAGGCCCATGATCACTCTGGATGAACTGCAGAGATCTACAGCTGAGGTGGGAGACTCTGTCCATAGGACAACAATCAGTCGTATATTGCACAAATCTGGCCTTTATGGAAGAGTGGCAAGAAGAAAGCCATTTCTTAAAGATATCCATAAAAAGTGTTGTTTAAAGTTTGCCACAAGCCACTTGGGAGACACACCAAACATGTGGAAGAAGGTGCTCTGGTCAGATGAAACCAAAAATTAACTTTTTGGCAACAATGCAAAACATTATGTTTGGCGTAAAAGCAACACAGCTCATCACTCTGAACACACCATCCCCACTGTCAAACATGGTGGTGGCAGCATCATAGTTTGGGCCTACTTTTCTTCAGCAGGGACAGGGAAGATGGTTAAAATTGATGGGAAGATGGATGGAGCCAAATACAGGACCATTCTGGAAGAAAACCTGATGGAGTCTGCAAAAGACCTGAGACTGGGACTGAGATTTGTCTTCCAACAAGACAATGATCCAAAACATAAAGCTAAATCTACAATGGAATGGTTCAAAAATAAACATATCCAGGTGTTAGAATGGCCAAGTCAAAGTCCAGACCTGAATCCAATCGAGAATCTGTGGAAAGAACTGAAAACTGCTGTTCACAAATGCTCTCCATCCAACCTCACTGAGCTCGAGCTGTTTTGCAAGGAGGAATGGGAAAGAATTTCAGTCTCTCGATGTGCAAAACTGATAGAGACATACCCCAAGCGACTTACAGCTGTAATCGCAGCAAAAGGTGGCGCTACAAAGTATTAACTTAAGGGGGCTGAATAATTTTGCACGCCCAATTTTTCAGTTTTTGATTTGTTAAAAAAGTTTGAAATATCCAATAAATGTCGTTCCACTTCATGATTGTGTCCCACTTGTTGTTGATTCTTCACAAAAAAATACAGTTTTATATCTTTATGTTTGAAGCCTGAAATGTGGCAAAAGGTCGCAAAGTTCAAGGGGGCCGAATACTTTCGCAAGGCACTGTATACTGTATTTTTATTTCTACTTTGTCAGATGAAACTGTATCTGGACCGTAACTTATTACTTACTAAAACTGTTCTTATACTGTAAGGTTTTTTATCTAAGAGAAATGAAAATGGTCTGTTATATTCCATTATATTCTTAAAAATATGTTTTGACTGAACATACGCGATATCTGTGTGATATCTGCTAAAATAACTAGTTGATGGCGAAGCCATAAGGCCTCCGCTAATAAAATAATATACAAAATAAATAAAAAAGGTTTTACATATTTTTAAGACCTGAGCTATTTATTGTAGGCGTTTTATATATTAGATTTACTTGTGGAATGTTACCAAATAGATAAAAACAATAGAAATAATAATCTGGTGGAATTGGTAGCGAGTCAGGCGGAATATGGAGTGAAAGTGGTTTAGCAGCCTTTCCAATAAATTGGAATGCAAAAGAGGCCATCCACCCTTAATGGACTATCAGCAGGACAATAGACTCTTTCAGAGTTTAGTGACTTTAAATGTATTAATGGATGTTTGCGAGGCATGTCAATTCACCCATCTCTTTGCATAGCCCACCACATGCACTGTTTTCTAACCACATCTGGGTTGATCCATAACGAATTACTATGGGAATAAATATCACTGAATGACATAAATATTGGAATAAAGTAGGCTAATGCAATTGAAGGCAACAAATTGTTGCTTATTGAAACAGCCAAAGTCATCCAATTGTTATAATAAGATTTAAATAGCAATAGCCTGTGGCCAACTATTTCAGCACCGTTTCGCGCTGCTATGAAACAAGCATGGGGACTGGTCTTGATAAATATATCAGATTAACATTTTTACTGAATCTCCATTTGGGTATTGGTTAGCCTACAATTAAGGTGTGGAAATGTTAGGATTCGAGCTCTTCGCTCGCAGTTGCTTAGTTGCCTAGGCCTACTCCTGACCGGTCACGTTGTACATGGATGACTTGTATGCTGTGTGATGACATGCACAAATTAATGAATGATTGATTGATATACTGTATATTGAAGTAGGCCTTTCTGCCAATAAGTAAGTTACTCTAAAACAGCTACAGTAAACAGGACTCTACAGCTCCATGACATTTCAATAACTTAACTTCTCAAATATCCCCTCTGGTGGTCAAACTACCATTAACTAGCATTAATGGCAACAATGGCTGACAGTAAAATACTATGTCGTCACGTACTCCAACATGCCATACCATTCCGCAGCACCCCACAAGCTGTGCTGCTGTTTGACACAACTTTTAAATTTTTATGGCTACAGGGGCAGTATTGAGTAGCTTGGATGAAAAGGTGCCCATTGTAAACGGCCAGCTAATATATGCATATTATTATTAGTATTGGATAGAAAACACTGTGAAGTTTATAAAACTGTTTGAATTATGTCTGTGAGTATAACAGTATAACCTGAGAAATTCCACTTCCTGTTTTTTATTTTTTGGGGGGGGGGTGGCAGATCTTCAACCAAGCTCTCATTGAAATTACAGCGAGATATGGATGAGTTTTCACTTCCTACGCCTTCCACTAGATGTCAACAGTCAATAGAACTTTGTCTGATGACTCTAATGTGATGGGGGGTCGAATGACACAGGAAATAGTCACCACTCCCACGAGTTGACCATGCATTCACTATGTGCGTTCACGGGGGAAGCACCTGCGTTCCACCGCTCATTTGAAGTAATTCTAATTCTCAGTTTGGGACGTTATTCAAGATATATGTAAATAACATTCTAAAGATTGATTCAGTACATCGTTTGACATGTTTCTACTGACTGTTACGGAACTTTTGAACATTTCGTCACGTTATAGTGGACGCGCTTTGTGACTTTGGAATTGTTTACCAATCGCGCTAACCAAAGTAGCTAATTGGACATAAATAACGGACATTTTTGAACAAATCAATCATTTATTGTGGACCTGGAATTCCTAGAACTGCATTCTGATAAAGTTCATCAAAGTTAAGGAAACATTTATCATGTATTTTCTGGTTTCTGTTGACTCCGACTTGGCGGCTAATTTGGCTTCTGTTCTGAGCGCCGTCTCAGATTATTGCATGTGTTGCTTTTTCCAGAAACTTTTTTTGAAATCTGACACAGCGGTTGCATTAAGGAGAGGTATATCTATCATCTACATTTATGATGAGTATTTCTGTTGAAACTATTGAAACTAAGTATTTCTGTTGTGGCTATGCAAAATCACTTGATGTTTTTGGAACTAGTGAATCTAAATAGCCAATGTAAACTCAGACTTTTTGATATAAATATGAACTTTATCAAACAAAACATGCATGTATTGTGTAATATGAAGTCCTATGAGTGTCATCTGATGAAGATAATTCAAGGTTAGTGATTCATTTGATCTTTATTTCTGCTTTTTGTGAATGCTATATTTCACTGGAAAATGGCTGTGCTTATTGTGGTTTGGTGGAGACCTAACATAATTGTTTGTAGTGCTTTCGCTGAAAAGCCTATTTGATGTCGGACACTTTGGTGGGATTAACAACAAGATTACCTTTAAAATGATATAAAACACATGTATGTTTTAGGAATTGTAATTATGAGATTTCTGTGGTTTGAATTTGGCGCCCTCTATTTTCACTGGTAGTTGTCATATTGATCCCGGTATTGGGATTGCAGCCATAACAAGTTAAAGGAAGAACCACCGTAGTCTGGACATTGCTAAAATGGCACTAGAGTACCGTCATAGTACCGCCCAGAGGCAACTTTGCTTAAATTAGTTATGGAGTGTATTCTTACACCTTTTCATTTCGGTCATACAGTTTGTCTTAGGTCCCGGATATGGTCTCAAAATCTGTGCTATGGTGACACCCTAAAGCATGGCTCTTAGTGATCTGCGCTCTGGTGACATACTAAGGCATGGCTCTTAGTGATCTGTGCTATGGTGACACCCTAAGGCATGGCTCTTACTGATCTGTGCTATGGTGACACCCTAAGACATTGCTCTTTGTGAGTCACCATGGGACTACGGGTCATAAACACTCATGATGCTTGTGACACACAACAGGCTTCTGAGAAAAAAAAGTAGACTTTCTAATAATAAACCTTTAAATACTGCTGAGCACCTCTTCGGTGTTTCTGTGAGTGCAAATTAGCGTAGACTCATAAATACGAGGGCTGCACAGTCCAAAAACAACATAAAAGACCTCATTAGTGACCCTTTGGCAGCAGCTGTGTGAGTGCCTCCTTAGACCACCTGATTGGGATGGAGGCCAGGACTCCCAGACCCTAACACAACAATATGCTCTAGCACCTAAATGTCTACTAATACCTTCCAGTGACTGAGGTTCATTCCTGTTGAATAATTTACAGTGGAGGGAGGCAGGGTTCTCATTCCATTTTCTTCTCCGGAAGTAGCTTAGCATGCACTGATGTATTATTGACCATGGCCACAACACGTGGCAACCAGTGGAGGCTGCTGAGGGGAGGACGGCTCATAATAATGTCTGGAATGAATAGAATGGCATCAAACACATGGAACCCATGTGTTTGATGTATTTGATACCATTCCATTCCAGCCATTACCACAAGCCTGTCCTCCCCAATTAAGGTGCCACCAACCTCCTGTGGTGGGAACAGACTAAGAGCAATGGCCCAAAAAACTGGGAGACCCAACTGCGAGAACAGGCAAGAGAGTACAGACAGACTGAGGATTAGCAGGCTAATCTGGGCATGGTAAAATAAAGTCTGTTAGCCCCAGCCAGTCACGCATGAAGCGCTGGTCGATGACAAAACAGAGACAACATTTTTTTTAAAAGGGTGAGGCCATGAAAGCAAAATAAAAATTAGCATTCGAGCAAAAGCAAGGCGACAAAGCATGCAGAGCAGACAACTACAGCTTGTAAACATGGGGGTGGTCTCATGTACAGTGTAGTTCTTTCATTGACAGTCACACTAACGGAACAGACCGCTGTGAGGGTCTTAAGGTCTTAACTTCTTCACGCAATGGTTGCTGTTCAACATCAACTAACACGTCGATAAAATCCCATTCGAATGAACAAATGAAGAATTTTCAGGTTTATGTGGATTAACAAGTCAACCATGTTGCTCACCGTCTAGTGTTGTTGTTTGTTTAGTTTTATAGTTTAAGATTGTATTAATTTGGCTGGTAGTTAATGAAAGTGTTTACAACACTAACCCCTGAAAGAGCAGCTCAACAATAATTGGGTGTCTGCTAATTGAGTTGCCTAACATGTTTGGACAAGCTAAATCTCAGTGCAATTTTGAGGTTTCATTTGACTCATTACCAGCTTTGAGTCTTTGTTCTCATCACCATGGGGGACCCAATGGGTGTCTGGCAGCAGTACATCATGGCATTTAGCCACGCCCAACTTCAGACTCTCAAGGCCTGATCCAGGTCAGCTAAATCACATCCCTAAAGATGGACATAAGTGCAAATTCATGCATGTAAAAATAAGAAAATATATATTAAAAAAAAAAAAAAACAGATGAAAAATCTGTTACCAAGACAACACCCGAGCAATGAGCTTGAAACCCACTAATTAGATATGAGAGAACATCAGTCGCTAGCGAGTGTTTCCTCATAAGCGGTGGGGGAATGATGCTGTACTCTGTTGTGAGTTATTTTCTTTTTGTTGTGTGCAGTAGATCTGCAGTGAGCCGCTGTACATCTGGCTGCAGACGCTTGGCAGGGCCATGTGCATTCTGGGAAAAGGAGACGCAGCGAGGCAGAAGAGAGAAAGCTAAAATAATATTTTTTCAACCCAAAGCCAGTTCAAATTTTTTGACAGGCCTGCTTAATTCCATTTAAAAGTCCCTTCAATAGATTTTGTTCTGTGCTGCTCCGTTGTGCATTTCCTGCAGGGAGTCTTCCGTTGTTTGTGTTTTCGGGGCACGCTTCAGCCTATTTATGCGAGCTAATATAAAGTATAAAATGAGGGCACGTTTTTTTGGTGAGTGTGCACACAATTGCAAGTGGGAATAGAGTTGACTGTTTAATTTCACTTATAGCCAGGTAAGCGAGAATGCAGGCTCTCCCTCGACTCCTCAAGGAAATGCTGCTGAATATAATCACAGAATATCTACTGGGCGCATATGAGAAAATCCATATAAGTTACATATACTATATACATATACTGTATGTACAGCAGGTGCATTAAATAATAATATATTTTCATTATGCAAACACTGTCATGATGTATATTTAGACCGGTTGTGACATATAGTGTTATTTCATGGCTGGTTATGACACCTACATAGGAATATAAAAACCAACAAAACCTACCATGGTACTGTAGTTATTTTATGGCTGGTCATTACACCTACATAAGAGTGGCAAACCCCACAAAACCTACCACACAAGGCAAAACATTTCATTACACCCTACCCTACATGTCAACAGTATGTAAAAAATAAAAAAAATAAAAAATTGCGACCTTATTACATTATCATTGGAATTGCACACACATTGACGTCAGATATGCACCTACCCCAATGCTTTGTTGCTGATGACTAGGATGAACACAGGGGCAGAGTTCATGAGCGGGACAAGACACACTTCTTTTTTTACTGATGACTGATATAAGGGCATGCACGTGATTAGCCTATCTGGCTTGTATGATTATGATAAGCCATAATTCTTCTTGACAGTGTCATAAAGAGTATTTTCTTAGTCCAAGTAAAGTGACACAGGATGGTCATAATGCTTCTTGACAGTGTCATAAAGTGTATTTACTTAGTCCAAGTGACACAGGATGATTATAATGCTTCATGACAGTGTTATTTAAAATATGCTGAAAAAAATGTTACATTTACATGACTGTAAAGAATTCATTGCAACAACAACAAAGGATTTAAGAAAAGCACTTTAAAACGAAAGGAAACTTCTTGGCAGAGAAAAACCTATTTGAATTAATGTGGATTTTGACACTCTTATGTTGGTGTCATAACCAGCCATAAAATAACACAATATATATCATAACAAGTACAAATATATGGGTCGTGACAGTTTTATGACCATACTGTATTATGACAGGTTATGTCAGCTGTTCTGACATATTATACATGGTTATGACTGTGACATAACGTGTTATGAAACTGGGTGTCAAGTAAAGTGTTGTCCAAGTCTGCTTTGTGTGATGGCACTGCAGAAGAAAACTGACAAGACGAAGAGGAAGTACTGCTGTTGCGTGACTGGCACTCCTGCTGCTCTCATATCTACACTGTTCCTGAGTGGGGGGGGGGGGGGGGGGGGGGGGGGGGGGTATTTGTTATAGATGCCACAGTAGGCTATGTGCATCAATATTCCCACTGGAAACAGCAACAGGGAAGGGTAGAAGGTAAAACTATTATGTATGTCCTACTCCTACTGTACACATGCGTAATTGCCAGTTAGCCCCTTGCAGGTGACCTGGGGCTTAGATGTCATCCCCCCGGTACTAATGACTGCTTCACTGAGCATGTCCCCATGTCCCTGCATTATCAGACCTATGGCAGGGCCTACAGGGAAAAGCCCAGGGGCTGCACAGATGGTCACTTTCTCTTGCTCTGTGTGTGTGCGTGTGTGTGTGTGTGTGTGTGTGTGTGTGTGTGTGTGTGTGTGTGTGTGTGTGTGTGTGTGTGTGTGTGTGTGTGTGTGTGTTTGTGTGTGTGTGTGTGTGTCCTATACCTATTCAACAACATAATTGTTCTCTGTTCTCTCTTTCCCATCCCCCTCTCTCTCTCTCTCTCTCTCTCTCTAATGCCTCTGTCGTTCTATTCCAGCCATACTATCTATAGTCTTCCTCCTCCCTCTCTTTCTCTCCTCATGGTATCCATATACCTCTGTCTCTTCAGAAGCTCTAAAGATATTCTTCTCAGCTTATCTTCCTTCTTTTCTCTCAGGGGGATTGATTAATTCCAAGCTGTGAGGGAGGTGTTTTTAATTACAGTGTCAAATGATCTGTTAACAGACACAATGAAATTCATTGCATCATCCACATGCATTTGTGATCCCCCTATGTATAGGGCAAAGATCCCTGGTCTTCATTGGTTATAGGGTCAGGTAGGATTACTGCAATATGAACCGTGACACAGAGCACCACTTAAAGAGATAGTTCACCCAATTTACAAAATTACACATTGTTTTCTGTGTACTGTAAGCAGTCTATGAACAAGGTATGCCAGCAATCTATGCTTTGGTTTAGTTTCCCTGTCACTGTTTCCAAGTCATGGGACTGATATTAGCATTTTTCTGGCATCATGTCCAAATTATCCAAAAGTATCTTAAATTGATTGTGAAGCTCAACAAAGTTACTTACAGATGATCTGAACATGATGCGTGAAAAATTCAAATAAATCAGTCGCATGACTTAAATGGGAATTGCTCAAATGTTAGCATGTGGAAACATTGCCAGGGAAACAAAACCAAAGCATGGATTGATGTCATACCTTGTTCAGAGACTGCTTACAGGCTAAGGAAACCAAAGTGTAATTTTGAAATTTGAGTGAACTATCCCTTTAAATGAGCAACCACTAATCCCTCTTCCCTCTCTCCCTACTATCTCTTTCTCTCTCTCCCGGCTGGAACACCTTGTAACACTTCTTCACATAGAGACACATTTGGTAGAAACTGTTAAATGTCTTTAAAGGCCACTACAAAACCAGTTAACGCTGAAAATACAGTAAGTCAAATCCTCAGATGAAAAATGCTAGATTAATTTTGAAGAACTGACAAAAGTGTAGTAGTCAAAACCTCAACTGAAGAATTGAAAAGTGAGCAACCTTTATGTTGTAGTGATAAAATTGGTGGCATGTCATGCCATGCTGCAGGGAAGAAGCTCAAGGCCCAGAGGTTGAAAAATGCTTTCAGGGAAATGTGAAATGATAGTACAGCACATTTATAATAGCGTTACACCTAGACTCAGGTGAATGTTGATATGTGCTGTGTTATCATTTACACAGCCATCCTTTTGAAGGCTTTAACTCAGCTTTTGTTCTTCATTATACAAATTAATGTTAATCTCCCAAACATGGTTGTGTGACCTTCAATTATTTGTGTTTCAACAACCACTGTTTGGGCAATTTTGAAGAGGGCAATAATATTGCAATTAAAAAAAATGAAAGCAGGGTGCTTCCTTTGACAGAAAGATAAAAGATAAAAACATTTATAAAATATAGCCTTCAGTCTCTGAATAATATTCTGCCATTCTTCCTTTCAACAAAGCACCGGCGGATTTTTTCGATGAAATACCTTCCTGCTATCATTGTGAACTGAGTAACACCATCATATGGGTCAGAGGAAAGGGCTCACAACATGGGGAGGGGGAATTTGTTTAAGAGACTTCCAACTCGAGACATTCTTGGACTATTACTTCCAGGGGCAGTCACTGACTAACAAATGTAGCACAGAGCTTCTCCCCTCACCCTGGGGGAGGTGTGTCACATCGCACTTCTTAATTTGGGTTCAGTTGAGCTTCACAGGCGCCATTAGCATCGAGTGCTGGCGTGTAAGATGAGCTAAGAAAAGAGAGAGAGAGAGAGTGTGCAGAGAGAGAGTGTGCAGAGAGAGAGAGAGAGAGAGAGAGAGAGAGAGAGTGTGTGCAGAGAGAGAGTGAGAGAGAGAGAGATAGAGAGAGAGAGAGAGAGAGAGAGAGAGAGAGAGAGAGAGAGAGAGAGAGAGAGAGAGAGAGAGAGAGTGTGTGCAGAGAGAGAGTGAGAGAGAGAGAGATAGAGAGAGAGAGAGAGAGAGAGAGAGAGAGAGAGAGAGAGAGAGAGAGAGAGAGAGAGAGAATCTGAAGTCAAATGTCTACTGTTTGCTGATTATCTGGTGCTTCTGTCCCCAACCAAGGAGGGTCTACAGCAGCACCTAGATCTTTTGCACAGATTCTGTCAGACCTGGGCCCTGACAGTAAATCTCAGTAAGACAAAAATAATGGTGTTACAATAAAGGTGTAGTTGCCAGGACAACTAATACAAATTCCATCTAGACACCGTTTCCCTAGAGCACGCAAAAAAATGATTCATACTTCGGCTTAAACATCAACGCCACAGGTAACTTCCACAAAGCTGTGAACGATCTGAGAGGCAAGGCAAGTAGGGCCATCTATGCCATCAAAAGGAACATCAAATTTGACATATCAATTAGGATCTGGCTAAAAACATTTTGGAATCAGTTATAGAACCCATTTTCACAAAATGGGACAAATATCAAATTGAGACTCTGCATGCAGAATTCTGCAAAAATATCCTCTGTGTACAACGTAAAACACCAAATAATGCATACAGAGCAGAATTAGACTGATACCTGCTAATGATCAAAATCCAGGAAAGAGCCGTTAAATTCTACAACCACCTAAAAGGAAGCAATTCCTAAACCTTCCATAACAAAGCCATCACCTACAGAAAGATGAACCTGGAGAAGAGTCCCCTAAGCAAGCTGGTCCTGGGGCTCTGTTCACAAACACAAACAGACCCCACAGAGCCCCAGGACAGCAAAACAATTAGACCCAATCAAATCATGAGATAACAAAAATATAATTACTTGACACATTGGAAAGAATTAACAAAAAGACAACTCAAACTAGAATGCTATTTCACCCTAAACATAGAGTACACAGTGGCAGAATACCTGACCACCGTGACTGATCCAAAGCCGCATACAAACATGATCTCTTTACTGAGTAAGGCAGCTCCAAAATGCAGGTCTTTCAGCCTAGCTCAGTGCTTTCTGTGGTGGGGGGGCAGTGGGCTGTCGTTTTACAGACCCCTAACCAATTGTGCGTTTTGTGTGTTAATTGCGTTGTTTGTAACTTATTTTGTACATAATGTTGATGCTACCATCTCTTATGACCGACAATAGCTTCTGGATTTCCGAACAGCGATTACTCACCTCGAACTGGACAAAGCTTTTTTTCTTGAATGAGTCTGACACAAAGGATATAATGTTGCTCCCAGACAAGGCCCAAATCCCCGTCATTCACATGAAGAAAGGAAGGAAATACAGGGGGCTTAGATCAGGGTGTCATGTGAGAATTTGTTCACGAGTGGGTAACCCGCCTCTACCATCAGTTATATTAGCCAACGTCCAATCACTGGAGAATAAACTGGATGAGCTCCGTTCGAGATAATCCTACCAATGG
Source organism: Oncorhynchus clarkii lewisi (assembly GCF_045791955.1). Classification (NCBI taxonomy): domain Eukaryota; kingdom Metazoa; phylum Chordata; class Actinopteri; order Salmoniformes; family Salmonidae; genus Oncorhynchus; species Oncorhynchus clarkii. The sequence goes on from NC_092153.1 coordinate 38,922,492, forward strand.
GACATTAAAAACTGTAATATCTTATGATTTACAGAGTCGTGACTGAACGACGACACGGATAATACACAGTTGGCTGGGTTTTCCGTGTATTTGCAGGACAGAACAGCTATGTCCAGTAAGACGAGGGGTGTGGGTGTCTATTTGTCAATAACAGCTGGTGCGCGATGTCTAATATTAACGTAGTCTCGAGGTATTGCTCGCCAGAGGTAGAGTACCTCATGATAAGTTGAAGACCACACAATCTACCAGTTTTCATCTATATTTTTCATATCCGTCAATTTACCACCACAAACCGACACTGGCACTAATACTGCACTCGACGAGTTGTAGAAGCCCATAAGCAAACAAGAAAATGCTCATCCAGAAGCGGGCACTCCTAATTGCCGGGGACTTTAATGCAGGCAAACTTAAATCCATTTTACCTAATTAATACTAGCATGCCACATGTGCAACCAGAGGAAAAAAACTTTAGACCACCTTTACTCCACACACAGAGATGCATTTAAAGCTATTCTGTCCTCTTTATTCCTAATTACGAGTACCAGTGACTCGCTCAATACAGAAGTGGTCAGATGATGTGGATGCTAAGCTACAGGACTGTTTTGCTAGAACAAAATGGAATGTGTTCCAGTATTCATCCAATGGCATTGAAGAGCATACCACCTTAGTCACCGGCTTCATCAATAAGTGCATCGACGACGATGTCCCCACAGTGACCGTACGTACATATCCCAACCAGAAGCCATGGATTAGAGGCAACATCCACACCGAACTTAAGGCTAGAGTTGCAGCTTTCAAGGAGCGGGACACTAATCCGGACGCTTATAAAAAATCTGGCTATGCCATCAAAGAGGCAAAGCGTCAATACAGGACTAAGGCTGAATCTTACTGCACCGGCTCTGATGCTTGTCGGATGTGACAGGGTTTGCAAACTATTACGGACTACAAAGGAAAACCCAGGTGTGAGCAGCACAGTGACGCAAGCCTACCAGACGGACTAAATGCAATTTTTGTTCGCTTCGAGGAAAGCAACAACTCCCTCTGCAACTGGATCCTGGACTTCCTGACGGGCCACCCCCAGGTGGTAAGTGTATGCATCAACACATCTGCCATGCTAATCCTCAACACGGGGGCATCTCAGGGGTGTGTGCTTGGTCCCCTCCTGTACTCCCTGTTCACCCACAACTGCACGGCCAAGCACAACTCCAACACCATCATTAAGTTTGCTGACGACACAACGGTGGAAGTCCTGATCACCAACAACGATGAGACAGCCTATAGGGAGGAGGTCAGAGACCTGGCAGTGTGGTGCCAAGACTACAACCTCTCCCTCAATGTGAGCAAGACAAAGGAGATTATAGACTACAGGAAAAGGTGGACCGAACACACCCCTATTCACATCGACGGGGCTTAAGTGGAGCGGATCGAGAGTTTCAAGTAAATTGGTGTCCACATTACCAACAAACTAACATGGTCCAAACACACCAAGAAAGTCTTGAAGAGGGCACGACAATGCCTGTTCCCACTCAGGAGACTGAAAAGATTTGGCATGGGTCCCCAGATCCTCAAAATGTTCTATAGCTGCATGATCGAGAGCGTCCTGACCGGTTGCATCACCGCTGGTATGGCAACTGCTCGGCATCCGACCATAAGGCACTACAGAGGGTAGTGCGTACAGCCCAGTACCGGAGTCTAGGTCCAAAAGACTCCTAAGTCTAGGTCCAAAAGGCTCCTTAACATCTTCTACCCCCAAGCCATATGACTCCTGAATAATTAATCAAATGGACAGCCCCCCTTTGTTTTTACACTGCTGCTACTCGCTGCTCATTATCTATGCAGTGTCACTTTACCCCTACCTAAATGTACAAATTACCTCAACTAACATGTACCCCATCACATTGACTCGGTATCGGTACCCCCTGTATATAGCCTCAATATTGTTTTTTTATTGTGCTCCTTTTTATTATTTTTTACTTTAGTTTATTTAGGAAACATTTTCTTAAATACACTGCTCAAAAAAATAAAGGGAACACTTAAACAACACAATGTAACTCACAGTCAATCACACTTCTGTGAAATCAAACTGTCCACTTAGGAAGCAACACTGATTGACAATACATTTCACATGCTGTTGTGCAAATGGAATAGACAACAGGTGGAAACGATAGGCAATTCGCAAGACACCCCCAATAAAGGAGTGGTTCTGCAGGTGGGGACCACAGACCACTTCTCAGTTCCTATGCTTCCTGGCTGATGTTTTGGTCACTTTTGAATGCTGGCAGTGCTTTCACTCTAGTGGTAGCATGAGACAGAGTCTACAACCCATACAAGTGAATCAGGTAGTGCAGCTCATCCAGGATGGCACATCAATGCGAGCTGTGGCAAGAAGGTTTGCTGTGTCTGTCAGTGTAGTGTCCAGAGCATGGAGGCACTACCAGGAGACAGGCCAGTACATCAGGAGACATGGAGGAGGCCGTAGGAGGGCAACAACCCAGCAGCAGGACCGCTACCTCCGCCTTTGTGCAAGGAGGAGCAGGAGGAGCACTGCCAGAGCCCTGCAAAATGACCTCCAGCAGGCCACAAATATGCATGTGTCTGCTCAAACGGTCAGAAACAGACTCCATGGTCATACCACGAGGGTGGTATGAGGGCCCGATGTCCACAGGTGGGGGTTGTGCTTACAGCCCAACACCGTGCAAGACGTTTGGCATTTGCCAGAGAACACCAAGATTGGCAAATCAGGTTCACACTGAGCACGTGACAGACGTGACAGAGTCTGGAGACGCCGTGGAGAACGTTCTGCTGCCTGCAACATCCTCCAGCATGACCGGTTTGGCGGTGGGTCAGTCATGGTGTGGGGTGGCATTTCTTTGGGGGGCCGCACAGCCCTCCATGTGCTCGCCAGAGGTAGCCTGACTGCCATTAGGTACCGAGATGAGATCCTCAGACCCCTTGTGAGACCATATGCTGGTGCGGTTGGCCCTGGGTTCCTCCTAATGCAAGACAATGCTAGACCTCATGTGGCTGGAGTGTGTCAGCAGTTCCTGCAAGAGGAAGGCATTGATGCTATGGACTGGCCTGCCCGTTCCCCAGACCTGAATCCAATTGAGGACATCATGTGTCGCTCCATCCACCAACAGACTGCACCACAGACTATCCAGGAGTTGGCGGATGCTTTAGTCCAGGTCTGGGAGGAGATCCCTCAGGAGACCATCCGCCACCTCATCAGGAGCATGCCCAGGCGTTGTGGGGAGGTCATACAGGCACGTGGAGGCCACACACACTACTGAGCCTCATTTTGACTTGTTTTAAGGACAAGCTGGATCAGCCTGCATTGTGGTTTTCCACTTTAATTTTGAGTGTGACTCCAAATCCAGACCTCCATGGGTTGATACATTTGATTTCCATTGATAATTTTTGTGTGATTTTGTTGTCAGCACATTCAACTATGTAAAGAAAAAAGTATTTAATAAGAATATTTCATTCATTCAGATCTAGGATGTGTTATTTTAGTGTTCCCTTTATTTTTGTGAGCAGTGTATATTTTCATGAAAACTGCATTTTTGGTTAAGGGCTTGTAAGTAAGCATTTTGTGGTAAGGTCTACTACACCTGTTGTACAAATAAAATTGATTTGAAAAGGATAAACATACACATGCAAAACCATGGGTCAGCTGTGTTCAAAACAACTGGAAAAAACGAGATCGGAAATTACGTTTTGAACGGTCATCCAACTCGGATTTACAAGTGGGGATCTCGGTCCTTTTTCTAGAGCTTTGGCCTGAAGATCACTGATGTCATGATTTAACCTTGTTGATGTTTTTTTTAAATCCAGAGAATGCCAGACATTGATGACAAGGTTTGATGGCCAAGTTTGCCCACGAGAAGGATCGCCACGCCACATTCAATTGAGCACAGCACAACAACGTGAGTCCAAAAATCTATATTGTATACTGCTACATAAATGATGTAATATGCCCGGGAGATATGTATACAGCAGCTAAGAAAGTAATACTAAGCGTATGTTGTGTAGTAAGCTGTTAGCAGCTAAGAATTTGGTCCCTCTCCCCCTCAGAACTTAACCTACTGACTTGGTGGTGCACATGTAGCCTATAGCTTGTTTTAGAGGAATGTCCTCATTGAATATTGTAAGAGGTTTCATTGTCTGTTTATATACCCCTGCTATTTATCCTACGGTACTGACTTGGTGTACAGGGAGAATAATGTAAGAACGGCCCATGTCCTGAATTTGGTCCCTGTACATTTCAAAAGTGCTGAACAAATAGTTATATCGACTACTTGCTCATTAATGAAATGCTCATCAAAATGAATGCTTGTCTCTTATCTGCTCATCGTTCCCTTATGCCATAGTTTGTACATCTCAATCGGTATATTGCTTATATAGGTACGTATATCTAATTAGTATCTTATTCATCATTTTAGCCAATGTTGTTTTGCTTACTTTATGTATTATAATTAGCTAATTTGCTTTTCTTCACCAGATGGGGATACTATATACTGTTGTTGGGTGTGTAACCATGTTTTCTAGTGACAGTCTCTTCACATTGAAGTATATTTTTTCAACAAAAATTCAGTAATAGACCCATGTAATTTCAGTTGATATTGCAAGGGTTGTTTTGTTTGCGCAATGTGCTCTCTGTGCGTCGGTATATTGTCTATAAAAGTTGATCCTTTATCCTTTATAATTTTATTTTCCTTTTTAGACACCACTGTGTAGTGGCTTTGCTGGCATGCATCTAAAAAAAAGTAGTTGAGTTTGCCCCACCAAGATTTACATGCTAAAATCGCCACTGGTCTCCAATACCTTATTGAAGCATTTGTCGGCAGTTATCTTGGCCAAAGGCTGTGCAACCAAGTAGTAACTCCAGGTTGACAATAATTTTGTTTATGCCATTTGTCTTCATTTTCTAAATGAAAACTGTAAACTGAAGTTTACAAAAATAAAATGTGTACAGATGGTTGGCAGATGTTAATGCAAGTGTAGCGAAATGCTTGTGCTTCTAGTTCTGACAGTGCAGTAATATCTAACAAGTAATCTAACAATTCCCCAACAACTACCTAATACACACACATATAAAGTCTTGAATGAGAATATGTACAGTACATGTAAGTATATGGATGAGTGATGGCTGAGCGGCATAGGCAAGGTGCAATATGAGATATTGCACCTTGAGATAGAAGCTGTTTTTCAGTCTCTCGGTCCCAGTTTTGATGCACCTGTACTGATGCACCTGTACTGACCCCGCCTTCTGGATGGTAGCTGTGTGAACAGGCAGTGGTGGTTGATGTCCTTGATGATCTGTTTCGCCTTCCCGTGACATCTGGTGCTGTAGGTGTCATGGAGGGCAGGTAGTTTGACCCGGTGATGCGTTGTGCAGACCACACCATCCTCTGGAGAATTTTTCTGGTTGAGGGCAGTGCAGTTGCCGTACCAGGCTGTGATACAGCCCAACAGGATGCCCTCGATTGTGCATCTATAAACGTTTGTCAGGGTTTTGGGTGTCAAACCAAATTTCTTCAGCCTCCTGAGTGTCGTCTGAATACTTGATGATTGAGTTGTAGGCGTGCATAGCCATGCAGTCGTGGGTGAACAGGGAGTACAGGAGGGGGCTGAGCACGCACCCTTGTAGGGCCCCAGCATTGTGGGTCAGCAAAGTGGAGATGTTGTTTCCTACCTTCACCACCTGGGGACCACCTGTTAGAAAGTCCAGGACCCAATTGCACAGGGCGGGGTTGAGACCCAGGTCCTCCAGCTTGATGATGAGCTTGGAGGGTAGTATGGTGTTGAATGCTGAGCTGTAGTCAATGAACAGCATTCTTACATACAGTTGAAGTTGGAAGTTTAAATACACCTCAGCCAAATACATTAAACTCAGTTTTTCACAATTCCTGACATTTACTCCTCGTAAAAAGTCCCTGTCTTAGGTCAGTTAGGATCACCACTTTATTTTAAGATTGTGAAATGTCAGAATAATGGTAGCGAGAATGATTTATTTCAGCTTTTATTTCTTTCATCACATTCCCAGTGGGTCAGAAGTTTACATACACTCAATTAGTATTTGGTAGCATTGCCTTTAAATTGTTTAACTTGGGTTAAACGTTTCAGGTAGTCTTCCACAAGCTTCCCACAATAAGGTGGGTGAAATAATCTGTTTGTAAACAATTGTTGGAAAAATGACTTGTGTCATGCACAAAGTCCTAACCGACTTGCCAAAACTATAGTTTGTTAAGAAGAAATATGTGGAGTGGTTGAAAAACGTGTTTTAATGACTCCAACCTAAGTGTATGTAAACTTCCGACTTCAACTGTCGGTATTCTTTTTATCTAGATGGAATAGGGTAGTGTGCAGTGTGATGGCGATTGCGTCGTCTGTGGACCTGTTGGGGCGGTATGCAAACTGAAGTGGGTCTAGGGTGGTTGGCCGGTGAGGTGGAGAAGACATGATCCATGACTAGTCTCTCAAAGCACTTCATGATAACAGAAGCCAGCCCCACCCATCTTTTTAAGGATTCACATGAGGTGATGTGCTAAAGACTACAAGTGGTAGTAGCTTACAATAATGAAAAATTCCAGGTAAACAGAAAGTGTCCAGATAAAAATATTAGATGATGCTTACCCAGATACACTTGTCTAAATTGATGGGATATGAAAGAAATGCTATAACGCCCAGCCACATCCAGTGGTGGAACAAGTACTAAATTGTCATACTTGAGTAAAAGTATAAACCATTTCAACTTCCTTATATTAAGCAAACCAGACGGCACAATTGTATTATTTTTTATTGATGGATAGCCAACGGCACACTCCTGCATAATTTACAAACCAAGCATTTGTGTTTAGTGAGTCTGACAGATCAGAGGCAGTATGGATGACCAGGGATGTTCTCTTGATAAGTGTTTGAATTGAAAAAAGTAACAAGTACTTTTGGGTGTCAAGGAAAATGTATGGAGTAAAATGTACATTATTTTCTTTACGAATGTAGTGAAGTAAAATTTTCCAAAAATATAAATAGTAATGTACAGATACCACAAAAAACAACTTAAGTAGTACTTTAAAGTATTTTTACATCACTGTCCAAATGCCTTCACACCAGTACATTAGCATACTTTATATACTGCTACACATGCACTTATCACATAGTATTCCATACATAAGTTAAGGCCATGCAACCTGAGTTGAAACCTGTGTGAGGTGCAAATGCACAGTGCATAAACAGATGCATGCGCCATATATTTAAGCGGTGGACACTTGATACGGTCACATGATATTGTTGTGGTATGTCACAAAATCATGTTACGACCACATATATCAATATTCTGCTAAGTCTTGCTAAGCAGATGGTCTCGACAGAAGGTGTAAACGGTACAGCCAAATTATTACTTGCATAGTAGCAATATCAGAAATAGTTTCAATATAAATAAAATATACAGTTTGACAAAGAACAATGCCAATAACGATATCAGTGGTTGATGAGGTTTGACGTGCATATAACTATGCATACAATCAGGGGTAAAGTGGCTGAGCTGGATAGAAAGAAAATTGCAGCATCGTATGGCGTGTGTTTTGGAAGAGAGTCATGTGAATAGAGGCACTGCAGATAGTGCTGATGACTGGTCCGCCCAAACCATGCATGAACAAGGTAATCTATAGTCGGAGAGTCTGTTTCTGTCCTGCCCTTGACTTTGGCGCAGGGCATGTGTTGTCCAAAGCCTCTTTGTTGCAAAACTCCCTGATCTTGTCAAAAATATAGTTTGTCTAGCTGTGTCCAGTCCAGGTGGTGATTTACAGGCAGACCATCTATGGGAGGAAGGATGTCAGCGTTGCGCAGCAGCTGAAACCTGCTCCAGAGCATCGAAGCTGTAAAACAGGCAATAGCAAAAAAATCTGAAGTTATTACAACCCTGCACAACATCAATTCACCTCCCAAGTTTAGATAAGAAGAATAACCTCATGCAGTGCAATGAATATGATTTTCACCTGAAGTGCTGGTACTGCTTGATTCGTGGCAGCAGCCTGAAGTACAGAGTCAGATGTTGTTGCCAGCCATAGCTTTCCACCAGCACTGTACTATCCTCCAGTCCAACCAGCTGTGGGATGTTGACCCCTATCACAGTGCTGTCCTTCACAACACCAGCAATCTCAGACAGTGTTCACTCTGGTCTTTCTGTAGCGCTGTTTGATGAGGCCGAAGCACCAGTCAGTCGGGGGCAAACTTGATGTGGCCTGTGATCAGGAAGTGAAGGTCCAGACTGTGGTGAAGCTTGTGCATGGTCCACCAGGCACAATACCAGAGCACAAACGTGTTCTTATTTTGACCATTGCAGTTATCACAATTCAGGCCCACACATATGTCCCGAACTCCGTAGTTGGTGAAAAAAATGGTGCATGTAGTTGATGACTGCGCTGCTGCCTTTATTAATTTAACAATTTTAACAATTTTATTCAGATTTACAGATGACATACACGTTTGATAGTAAGGCACATGAAACTTCACATGTTCGAGAAGGCATTTCTGCCCAAAAACACGCATTTTGATGAAGAAATAAAAAGTTCAAAAGGCTCTCCTGTGAAGTTGTGACTTGCGACATAAGCCTAGTTTCCTGAATCTGGTCACATATTTGGCCGCAACTGAACCATATTCACAAGCACTGCTTCAATGTGTGTTTCTGTCAGCTGTCACTGACAGCAGTGAGATAGACGTCAAGAGAGATGTAGATGGTTACTGTGTGTCAATTAACCCAGAACTTGTGAGCCAGCCGCATCAAAACCCACTAACAGAGTGTGCACCGTTTCCTCATGCGATTTGGCTCTGGGGTGCAGTGAGTAGTAGTGCCTCTACATTGCAGCCATATGCTCAGCCTGGTCTGACAGGAGACACGGGTCAGTGAGCAGCACTCCACTATTCACTATTATTACGAGCATCACGGCTGGCTCTGCCCCTGTCCATAGTCCTGAAGAGAGAGCGAGAGAGAGAGAGAGAGAGAGAGAGCGAGAGAGAGAGAGAGAGAGAGAGAGAGGATTTCCTCGTATTACATGTCTTTATCCCCTCCATCCCCTTTAACCACATTTAACACTCTTTTCCACTTAGCGCTGCCGCACATATTCAATATGGCCCAGAGGACAAGTAATGCATACGTTGGGAATGGGGAGGCTGGGGCTATGAAATGCTAAATTCAACAGTTCAATCTGTGAGGGCTGCTGGTGGCTGGTGGCTGGTGCTGTGGATCATGTGGCTGACTGAGGCTCCATCGCCTAATTCCTGTAACCACTGCTCTCAAAGCTGATCTGAATTAGTCCTGTCCTGCTCGTGGAGAGTGAAACCCCACTACAAGCCTGCTCTTTTAATGTAAACCCTGGGATTAAACACAGCTCAGGGGCACAGATTGGGTGATGCAGTGGAGTGGGCCCTGATTGGCCCAACAGATGGGTTTTAGTAGGGAAAGAAGCTTTAATCAATCCAGTTTGGACATTGTTTACAGAGTCCAGCAGCAGCAGAGAGAGCAGATTTTATACAGGGAGGGGAAGAGAGGAGAAGAGAGGAGACAAGAGGCCTGGGGAGGTGTTGCATAAATGTGCATGGTCGCTTTCTAATTGATTTATTTATCAGGGTCTCCGCTCCTGTATTGACCGAATACTGTAATTCAGAATCAACATGGTTAGCTGGGTTGGATTCATTTTGCTATGTGATTTGTGTCCCCTCAACGACACAGATCTGGACAAACCATAACCAGCAGCATTTGCTTACGGACATTTCCATGTAAAAAAAGAAAACATGAGCACTAATGTGAAGTTCATAGGAGCACATGAAATATATTACCCGATTCAGGAAACTAGGCGTATGTTGCAAGTCACAACTTCACAGAAGAGCCGCTTAAACGTTAAAAAAAAAAAATATTATTCGAATGCATTTTTGGGCCGAAATTCCTTCTCAAACGTGAACTTTCTTTGTTAAATTGTTAAATTAAAAGCCTAGTTGGTTTAGCCAAAGAAAAAGTCAGGAACCTTCCCGCTAGCCATGATTGGCTGAGATAATGAGTGGGCTGGACATGCCGAGAGATAAGTTTGATTGGTTTGATTGAAGTTTGATCTGCGGTGTTGCATCTTGTGTCTATAAAATGGGCTGATCGATTTGTGAAGATAATCCTTTCTACTGCAGTTTTTTTCTAAAGATATAATGTTAGCCATGGAGAACTGCAAATATGTTGCTACAGCTCTCAATAACATTGCTGCCCTGAATTTATCAGTTACTATCAACAAAAGTCAGTGGGATAAATTGTGATGGACCACTTTCTGGAGGACAATTGTGCCATGCTGACTCACTCTGACTCTGAAAATGAGTCAGACGATGGGGAAATACCTGATTTAGGTCAAAACATTTTCATTGAAGAAGGCATCGTAGAGTCTTCTGATGACAGTGATGGGGAAGAAACGGCGATCAACAGTGTTGCTGTCACGTAAGTAGTTTTGAAATAGGTGGAACACAACGGGTCAAACAAGCTGGGCAAACTAAACGGAAACGACACAGGACGTCTTATTTATTGAAAGGGGTTGCAGTCTGCGGTGAAGCTTTCATCCATGTATATGGGTAAGAATCTAGCTACAGTTCCAGATATTATACGTTTCTAAAGTTGTTTTCATTGCAAGTTAAGGCTTGCTGTCAGCTAGCCAGCTGGAGTTCAATGGCTGGCTTGCTAGCTAACGTTAACATTGAACCTAACTTATTTGGTTAACTTTAGCTATGACAATCGGTTTGTATTGATAGTAACGTTAATCTATGGATTGTGATTATAGTTCATTTTTTAGCTAGCTAACATTAATGTGACATGTCTAAACAAAAGACCCCAAGTTAAAGCTTGCTGTTAGCTAGCTAATGTTAGCTGAAGGTAGATGGCTGGCTTGCTAGCTAACATTAATTTCTGTGTATGAATTGTGTGTAACTTTAGTGATGTTTTCTCAGAATGCCATTTCACATTGCTAGTCATAGCCTAATGCTCAAATATTTGTATCTGGAATTTGTCTTTCAGCATAAGGAGAACACACCTGACTCTCCTTCACCAGTCATACAAGGAGAATGGTCTAACACCTCCCATCAAAAAGAGAGCTGGCCCAAGCAAGCAAAGGCAGCAGTGCAGTCATCAACTACATGCACCATTTCTTCACCAACTACGGAGTTGGAGGAAACACGTGTGGACCTGAATTGTGATAACTGCAGGGGCCAAAACAAGAACAAGTTTGTGCTCTGTTATTGTGCCTGGTGGACCATGCACAAGCACCACCAAAGTCTGGACCTTCACTTCCTGATCACAGGCCACACCAAGTTTGCCCCAGACTGGTGCTTCGGCCTCATCAAGCAGCACTTAAGAAAGACCAGAGTGAACACTTTGTCTGAGATTGCTGGTGTTGTGAAGGACAGCACTGTGACAGGGGTCAACATCCCACAGCTGGTTGAACTGGAGGATGGTACGGTGCTGGTGGAAAGCTATGTCCTAGCAACAAAACCAGACTCCGTATTGCTACAGTACAAGCACTTCAGGTGAAAATGATTTTCATTGCATTGCATGAGGTTATTCTTCTTATCTAAACTTGGGAGATGAATTGATGTTGTGCAGGTTTGTAATGTCTTCTCAGTTTGTTTTTTTATTTCCTGTTTTACAGCTTTCGATGCTCTGGAGCCTGGTGTTGTTGTCGCCAAAGAGCGTTCGGACTGTCGGGACCAGGTTTCAGCTGCTACGTAACGCTGACATCCTTCCTCCCATAGATGGTCTGCCTGTACAAGCACCACTTGGACTGGACACAGCTAGACAAACGTGTTTTTGAGAAGATTAAGGAGTTTTGCGACGAAGAGGCTATGGACATCACATGCCCTGAGCCAAAGTCAAGGGCAGGACAGAAACAGGCTCTCGAATATGGATTCCGGATGGACCATTCATCAGCACTATCTGCATGCCTCTATTCGAATGACTCTCTCTTAACACACACATCATACGTTGCTGCTACATTCTTTTTGTCCTGCTGCTCAGCCACTTTACCCCTGATTGTATGCATATAACTACCTTGTACCACTGATATTGTTATTGATATTGTTCTTGTACATACATACTGTATATTATTTTCTTTTTAAAAACCTCTTACTTCTACCCCCTCCTTTTTCGAACATTCTGTTAAAAATCGCGCAACTTTTCAGCGTCCTGCTACTCATGCCAGGAATATAGTATATGCATATGATTAGTATGTGTGGATAGAAAACACTCTGAAGTTTCTAAAACTGGTTAAATCACGGCTGTGACTATAACAGATTGTGTGTTTCATTGAAAAACGCAAGAAAAACTGCTCTCTGAAAGCTAAAAATAATTTCCATAAGTCACTTCCATGGGTTGTTAAAAGGGGACAAAATTTAATATCGACCTGCATGCAATTCATACAAATTCCACACGATGTCGCCATTGTCGTCATTTTGAATTGAATTTTTTGTTGGAAAATCCAACTATCTGGCTTCCGTTTCTTCCAGTGTCCACCAGGATGCTGTGAATGTGGACATTGGCAGCCATTGATTTGCAGACGAGGAGCTATTGAATATACATCGCCCTGTAATCATTTTGATAGATTATAAACGTTTACTAATACCTAAAGTTGGATTACAAAAGGATTTCGAAGTGTTTCGTGAAAGTTTATCATCGACTTTTTTAATTTTAAAAAATGACGCAGCGTTTAAAAACGATGTTTTTTTCTGAATGACACAGCTTCCATAGAAAGCTATTTTGGGTATATATGGACCGATTTAAACGAAAAAAAGACCCAATAGTGATGTTTATGGGGCATATAGGAGTGCCAAGAAAGAAGCTCGTCAAAGGTAATGAATGTTTTATATTTTATTTCTGCGTTTTGTGCTGCGTCGGATAAGCAGAGTCTTTGTTTACGTCGCATTCAGGCATTTTGAGGTGTTGCATGCTATCAGATAATAGCTTCTCATGCTTTCGCCGAAAAGCATTTTAAAAATCTGACTTGTTGGCTAGGTTCACAACGAGTGTAGCTTTAATTCAATACCCTGCTTGTGAATTTTGATCAAGGTTTGAGTTTTAACGAGTACATTTAGCATTTAGCGTAGCGCATTTGCATTTCCAGGTGCCTACTTGAGACATATGCGTCTCAAGTAGAATCAAGAAGTTAACTATTTCTGATATTGCTACTATGCAAGTAACCATTTGACTGTACGATTTTCTGTAGAGACCCATCACTTAGCAAGACTTATTGATGTGGTCATAACATGATTTTGTGAAATAACACAACAATAGCATGTGACCATATCAAGTGTCCACCACGCAAATAGATGGCGCATTCACATAAATACACTACCGTTCAAAAGTTTGGGGTCACTTTAAAAAAAGTCCTTGTTTTCCATGAAAACATAAGTGAAATGAGTTGCAAAATGAGAATAGGAAATATAGTCAAGACTATAAATAATGAAATAATCATTGTGTCCTTTCAAAGAATCCTCCATTTGCAGCAATTACAGCCTTGCAGACCTTTGGCATTCTAGTTGTCAATTTGTTGAGGTAATCTAAAGAGATTTTGCCCCATGCTTCCTGAAGCACTTCCCACAAGTTGGATTGGCTTGATGGGCACTTCTTAGACCATACGGTCAAGCTGCTCCCACAACAGCTCAATAGGGTTGAGATCCGGTGACTGTGCTGGCCACTCCATTATAGACAGAATAACAGCTGACTGCTTCTTCCTTAAATAGTTTTTGATTAGTTTGGAGCTGTGCTTTGGGTCATTGTCCTGTTGTAGGAGGAAATTGGCTCCAATTAAGCACCGTCCACAGGGAATGGCGTGGCGTTGCAAAATTGAGTCATAGCCTTTTTTTCAAGATCCCTTTTATCCTGTACAAATCTCCCACTTTACAACCACCAAAGCACCCCCAGACCATCACATTGCCTCCACCATGCTTGACAGATGGCGTCAAGCACTCCAGCATCTTTTCATTTTTTCTGCATCTCACAAATGCTCTTCTTTGTGATCCGAACACCTAAAACTTAGATTCGTCTGTCTATAACACTTTTTCCAATCTTACTCTGTGTTCTGCCAAGATGGCCAGCATCCCGGAGTCGCCTCTTCACTGTTGACGTTGAGACTGGTGTTTTGCGGGTACTATTTAATGAAGCTGCCAGTTGAGGACTTGTGAGGAGTCTGTCTCTCAAACTAATGTACTTGTCCTCTTGCTCAGTTGTGCACCGGGGCCACCCGCTCCTCTTTCTATTCTGGTCAGAGCCAGTTTGAACTGTTCTGTGAAGGGTACACAGCGTTGTACGAGATCTTCAGTTTCTTGGCAATTTCTCACATGGAACAGCCTTCATTTCTCAGAACAAGAATAGACTGACGAGTTTCAGAAGAAAGTCTTTGTTTCTGGCCATTTTGAGCCTGTAATCGAAACCACAAATGCTGATGTTCCAGATACTCAACTAGTCTAAAGAAGTCCAGTTGTATTGCTTCTTTAATCAGAACAACAGTTGTCAGCTGTGCTAACATAATTGTAAAAGGGTTTTCTAATGATCAATTTGCCTTTTAAAATGATACACTTGGATTAGCTAACACAACATGCCATTGGAACACAGGAGTGATGGTTGCTGATGATGGGCCTCTGTACGCCTATGTAGATATTCCATAGAAAATCAGCCGTTTCAAGCTGCAATAGCCATTTACAAAATCAACAATGTCTACACTGTATTTCTGATCAATTTGTTGTTATTTTAGTGGACAAAAAAAGCTTTTCTTTCAAAAACAAGGACATTTCTAAGTGACCCCAAACTTTTGAACAGTTGTGTTAATGGCACATGCATCTGTTTATGTACTGTACATGTGCACCTTATTCAGTTTTCAACTCAACTTGCATGGCCTTAATGTACAGTGCCTTGCGAAAGTATTCGGCCCCCTTGAACTTTGCGACCTTTTGCCACATTTCAGGCTTCAAACATAAAGATATAAAACTGTATTTTTTTTGTGAAGAATCAACAACAAGTGGGACACAATCATGAAGTGGAACGACATTTAAATGACCTCACATGAATCCTTAAAGAGATGGGTGGGGATGGCTTAAGAGGGTGTGAACAATGCTGAATGGGTGTAGAGAAAGGAGAGTTCTCCAGTAGGTATCAAAACCTTCAAAGGCCCTTTTCTCAAAAGTGAGTTTACAAGTGTATCAACTTTCAAAGCAGAATTACTTTCCCATTGTTCCTCAAAACGCTATGTAAGATATACCATTTTGTAGCTCTGAGTCTCTACTTTTATCCAATGTAAAAAAAACAATTTCAAATGTTGCTACATAAGACCGAATCCAGGTGGCGAGTCACATATGGTGTCAAATGACAACCACGGGTCTAAATATTTTTGAAATTAAAACCTCTTCAGTCTACCCCCTCCTTTTTCGAACATTCTGTTAAAAATCGCGCAACATTTCAGCGTCCTGCTACTCATGCCAGGAATATAGTATATGCATATGATTAGTATGTGTTGATAGAAAACACTCTGAAGTTTCTAAAACTGGTTAAATCACGGCTGTGACTATAACAGAATGTGTGTTTCATCGAAAAGCGCAAGAAAAACTGGTCACTGAAAGCTGAAAATAATATCCATGCGCCACTTGCATGTATTGTTTAAAGGACACCAAATTAAATAGGGCCACGGATGCAATTCCTACAGCTTCCACACGATGTCGCCATTGTCGTCATTTTCCTGAGAGTTATTTCTTGGTCAAACAATGGAAAGAGATTCCATTTCTTCCGGTCTCCGACAGGATGTTTTGGAGGAGAGATTTTCGACCATGATTTCAAGACGTGGAGCTATTGAATACACATCGCCCCATGATCATTTTGATAGATTATAAACGTTTACTAATACCTAAAGTTGGATTTCCATCCTTGTCGAAGCTAGCTGTGCAGTGCTCTATAGCGATTAGCGACACTACCTTGACTCTGGCTATTTGCTGTTTACTAAGGCATGTGGGCTGTGCCAAAACCATATGTGACTGACCGCCTCGATCTTATGTAGCAAAATGTTGTGTTTTTTACATTGGATAAAAGTAGAGACTCAGAGCTAGAAATTGGTATATCATACACTGCAGTTGAGGAACAATGGGAAAGTAATTATACTTTGAAAGTTGATAAACTTGTAACCCCACGTTTGAGAAAATGTCCCTTGAATGTTTTGGTACACCTACTGGAGAGCTGATCTTTGTCTACACCCATTCAGCATTGTTCACACCCTCTTAAGCCTTAGCCCCACCTACCTCTTTAAGGATTCACGTGTGAGGCCATGTGGTAAACACATGCTATATCAAAAAATATCCTGTCGCATGCACAGGATACAGAAAGTGTAAATGGTGCACAGAAATGGTTACTTGCATAGTAGCAATATCAAAAAGAAAAAGTGTCCAGATAAAAATATTTTATAATTATTAGATGACTCTTACCCGACACACATGACTAAATTGATGAGTCACGTGAAGGAAATGCTATAACCACCCCCCAGCCACATCTAGCTAAGTGGATGGGTCAATATTGTCTAGACATGTACACATATTCATGAAATACAATAGATGGATGTAATAACCTCAACCCACACCTGGATATTTTGATGGGTCATGTAATAATCCAGCCGAAGTGGAGTCTTTTATTTAGATAGGTAGCTAGCTAGGTAGCTAGCTAGCTACACAATTAACCAGCATAATCCCAACATACTACTACCAATACAAACATTGTCATAGCTGTAGTATCTATCTGCAAGTAGCTAAAGCTAACAAACTAGGTTCAACATTAACTAGCTAACATTAGGCTATAACTAGCAATGCAAATGGTTTTCTGATTAGAATAATATTACTACACAGATCATACACGTAACGTTCACTAGCTAACAGTATGCTATCACTTTTTACAACTGATCTGTAAATAGTGCCTGCTAAATTCAGGACATCAATGTTGTAAAGAAAAGTAGCAACACTTTTGTAATTCTCGATGGCTAATGTTATATCTTTCAAAAACAGCACGGTAGAAAGTACTATCAACACATACTGAACAGTTCACGTTACAAGCTACATGTCAGACCAATCCAAGTTGGGCATTTTGATTAAAAAAAAATTGTTTACGTTCTAATCCCTCTCCTGTGAAGTAATGACTTGCGACACACGCCTAGTTTCCTGAAACAAGTCACATTTGTGCTGTGCACACGGAGGAAGGTGGAGATGTGTACGCCCGATTAATCAATATTTATAAGGAGCAATATGTCGGTGTTCATAGGGTGGAACTAAACAAGCATTTCCACACTAGGACAGGAATTACGTTGAAATAGTGGCGGCAACTTCCTCTGGAGGGGTCCTTTAATAGAGTTGCTGGAAAATGTGTTCACATAAAAAAACTGACAAAGATTTTACCGTCATTCTGTTACAAAACTTTACATCTGCACTGTTCTTCAAGTAAATGTGTTTTTGTCAAATTTTCTGTGGAAAATGTTGAAAGTAGTCCTTGTGCATATAATTGTATGGTTTGTTTAACTTTGCAATCAATGTTTTTTGTTTGGCATACTTGCAGTGGACTTTTCTGTTACAGTGGAATTTTCCTTACACAAACAAGTGTGCTGTAATGAAGTGAACAAGATTAATACATCCTTGGCAGTATAGGGCTATAGAGGTTTCTATAGCGATAATGACATTGCACGGGCAATGACAGGAAATAAAATAAATGTATAGAGAATCAAATGAAAATATCCATATTTTGAAGTACTGCATGATGTCATGAATCATTTTTTGAGTTGTTAATTATTTGGTAGATTTTTGAGGGGAGAAAAGGAAAAGCAGCCAAATCACTGGTGCCTGTAAGATGAGGGCTGAAACGTATATTAGCACAAAAGCAAAAATCATTGTAAGCAGTCAGGAGGATTAGGCAAACATGACAGATAAGATGTCTACTTCAAGACAGAATAAAGATAACCTCATGAGAGTCAAAAGATAGTAAACAGAAATATATTGAATATATTTACTGTACTTTTATCAGTGTTTGACATCTGACAACTAGCTGTCATTAGCTTGACTTAGAACATGACAGAATATGAAACATATACCGGTACTGTAACCTCAGTAATGAGCATGGTGAGTAGTAATGAGCATGGTGGTGAGGTGTGTCATTTAAAACTTTTTTTTTTTACAAGATATTTATTGTTATTTTTTACAATTTAAAGATCAGCATAATATGACAGATAATGCCCCGTTATTTCTTCCACCTACACAAAACAGGTGGAAGGAATAATGGGAACACATTGTGCAAACCCCCCCCCCCCCCCAACACATGAACACCCCCTTCCCTCCTCTCTACCGGTATTAGCCTCAATGAATAACAACAACAAAAAACAAAACAGAATGACCCTCACATCCAATGCTAAAAAATAAATTATTCAACACAAAAACAAATCATAATACTAATAATAATAATAATACATTAATGAAGAAAATAATAATGAGGCAGCTAAGGTGAAACTCCCCAGACATCAGTAAATTCAAAAGGATCTAGTGGTACAGTCATATTAGTGACCTGTGATAAGATCTGTATAATGTCTTCCCAATAATTGCCTAGTTCAGGTCAGGACAAAAACATATGCATAAGTGTGCCCAGCCCCGTTTTACACCTTGGGCAAGTAATGGCAATTTAATGCCTAACCTGTAGGTACTTGAAGAAATGAGTTGGAGGTAACTGAAAATGAGATGCCAGTTCTTGAAAGGATAATAGTTCACCTTCTCTATACAGATGGCCAAATGTTTTAATTCCTTTGTTGAACCAAGAACATGCAATAAATTCTGTCAGGGCATTGGGTAAAATGGGGTTATTATAGAAAGGTGTTTGTTCACATATAGATCTATGCCCTTCTGTTTGTTTACGGACTTCAATCAATATACAGTATTTAAAGTGTTTTTAATTAAAATGGTTGTTTATGAGACCTAGCAAAGCTTTAGGTGGGCTAATACAAGGTATAGATGCCAATGAAACAGGGGAAAGACACTCTTCTGCTATCTGCCTCAAAAAGGGTAAACATGTTGTTGTACCTTGTCATACCCACACAGCCCTTAACTGAGATGCCAAGCAATACAACTGGAGGTCTGGTAGAGTAAGCCCTCCTTCTGAGTATGGTATGCAAAAAAGTTGTGAGTTTCACTTTGGGGGGGTTCCCTTTACACAGAAATGAAAAGACCTTCCTAAGTTGTTTGAAAAAAAAATTGAGAATAGGAAAGGGAAAGGTTTGAAAAAGGTACACAAATTTTGGTAATATATTCATCTTCCCACAATTGACCCGCCCAGAAATTGGTAAATCCTGCCATCTATCCAATTATTCAGCCCCTTTACTTTCAGTGCAGCAAAAGAGTGGGAGACTCTGTCCATAGGACAACAATCAGTCGTATATTGCACAAATCTGGCCTTTATGGAAGAGTGGCAAGAAGAAAGCCATTTCTTAAAGATATTCATAAAAAGTGTTGTTTAAAGTTTGCCACAAGCCACCTGGGAGACACACCAAACATGTGGAAGAAGGTGCTCTGGTCAGATGAAACCAAAACTTTTTGGCAACAATGCAAAATGTTATGTTTGGCGTAAAAGCAACACAGCTCATCACCCTGAACACACCATCCCCACTGTCAAACATGGTGGTGGCAGCATCATGGTTTGGGCCTACTTTTCTTCAGCAGGGACAGGGAAGATGGTTAAAATTGATGGGAAGATGGATGGAGCCAAATACAGGACCATTCTGGAAGAAAACCTGATGGAGTCTGCAAAAGACCTGAGACTGGGACGGAGACTTGTCTTCCAACAAGACAATGATCCAAAACATAAAGCAAAATCTACAATGGAATGGTTAAAAAATAAACATATCCAGGTGTTAGAATGGCCAAGTCAAAGTCCAGACCTGAATCCAATCGAGAATCTGTGGAAAGAACAGAAAACCTCTATTCACAAATGCTCTCCATCCAACCTCACTGAGCTCGAGCTGTTTTGCAAGGAGGAATGGGAAAAGATTTCAGTCTCTCGATGTGCAAAACTGATAGAGACATACCCCAAGCGACTTACAGCTGTAATCGCAGCAAAAGGTGGCGCTACAAAGTATTAACTTAAGGGGGCTGAATAATTTTGCACGCCCAATTTTTCAGTTTTTGATTTGTTAAAAAAGTTTGAAATATCCAATAAATGTCGTTCCACTTCATGATTGTGTCCCACTTGTTGTTGATTCTTCACAAAAAAATTAAGTTTTATATCTTTATGTTTGAAGCCTGAAATGTGGCAAAAGGTCGCAAAGTTCAAGGGGGCCGAATACTTTCACAAGGCACTGTATATCCTGAAAAGGTCCCATATTCTTTCAGCATGTCAACTAAGGCTCGGAGTGAAATTTCTGGTTTAGTGAGGTAAAGCAAAATGTCATCAGCATTTAACGAGACCAAATGTTCACGCACACTTGTACAAACACCATGGATGGATGGTTGATATCTTAAAGCTTCTGCCAGTGGCTCGATAGCCAATGAAGAAATGAGAGGACTAGAGAGACAACCCTGTCTTGTACCACATGATAGGGAGAACTAGGAGGAAACATTTCCATTAGTCAGGGTCTGAGCTGCTGGACATTTGTACATTCATCTAATAATCAGACCTACATACATAGGTTCAATATTTATCCTCACTAAAAAAAGGTAGTTTCATTCTATATTGTCAAAAGCTTTTTACGCATCTAATGAAGCCACCACTACAGTTTCTTGGTCATAATGCATAATATTAAATAATCTTCTGATATTATCAGGAGATGGGCGGTTTCTTACAAAGCCTGTTTAGTCCATATCAACCAAGTCTGGAAGAACCTTATCT
Source organism: Oncorhynchus clarkii lewisi (assembly GCF_045791955.1). Taxonomy (NCBI): domain Eukaryota; kingdom Metazoa; phylum Chordata; class Actinopteri; order Salmoniformes; family Salmonidae; genus Oncorhynchus; species Oncorhynchus clarkii. The sequence continues at coordinate 38,943,397 of NC_092153.1, forward strand.
AGTCTAAGATCTCTGAGTTTTGCAAGAATGTTACATGAAGTGTTCAATAAAGATACTGGTCTATACGACCCACAAAGCAGAGGATCTATCCCAGGTTTTAACAAAACTGTGATCAGTGCTTGTTCAAGTGTGTCTGGGAGCTTTTCTGTCTCTATGGCATAATTAAACATATTGCAAAGAGGCTCAATTAGTTTGGGTAAAAAGGATCGATAGAATTCAAGAGGGAATTCATCTAACCCTGGTGATTTTCCCCCAGCAGTGTTGAAAATGGTTTCTCTAATTTCCTCAGATGTGATCTCTTTCTCCAATTACTCTCTATCCTCATCAGTTAAAGCTTGTAAATTGACTTTGTTCAAAAACTCATGCATTGTGGCATGGGCACCCCCTTCAGACTTATTTCATAAAACTCCCTAAAGACTAGTCTAATTTCCTCAGGAACCTGAACAACTGTGTTATCGGGCTGCTTAATAGAGCTAATAACTCTACTAGTTTCCTCTTCGCCTTTTCTGTCAAGCAAGCAACTTTCCTGCTTTATTTCCATGTTCATAGTAGTTTTGTTTTGTTCTCCTTAGTGCGTTTCCTGCTTTGTGGGTCGTCAGGGTGTTATATTAAACATTTTGCAGAGTTGAGTCATTAAATGTTAAATGTATGTTCATTTTCCAGATGTCTAATTTCTTTCTCCAACAAATCTACCTGAACCTTATACATCTTACCAGCATCTGAACTAAACGAAATGATTTGCCCCCCTCAGGTATAAAAAGAGAGCTTCCCATAAAATTAGGGGGGAGGCAGAGCTGTAACTGGTGCTAAAAAAATATGTTGATATGAGTGTTCAGAAATGTTACAAATGTGGCATTATTTAGTAAGTATGTGCCAAACCTCCACCTTCTTGAGGGTGGTTGTGTTTTACTGACTGGTAATGAAGCCAGCAGGGCAGAATGATCTGATATACATCTTGGTAAATACTTATACCAAGTAGTTAAACTTCCCTTGCCTGCAGGAAAATAAATAAGTCGATTCTAGAGTAACTGTTATGGACAGGGGAGTAAAATGAGGATCATTTAACCTTTTGTTGTGAAATCTCCATATGTCTACAAGTCCAAAGTCTTTCATTTCTGCTTTTATCATTTTAGCTGCCTGCGTGAGGTTGATACTATTAGAGGAAGATCTATCACTGAAGGGTCCAGTACCAAGTTAAAATCCCCTGCCATTATTATCCCCGATGAGGGGCACATTAACTTAATAAAGATGTCATGGTTAGGCCCATACACATTCACAATGGTAATGGGCTCAGTGTTAATGAAACATTGAATGATGACAAACCTACCCTCTTTGTCTTTAATCTGAGATTGTAGTTGAAAGGAGCAGTGCTTATTAATGAGAATGGTCACCCCACTTGCCCGAGAGGTGAAAGATGAATCGTACACTTGACCAACCCACTCTCTCTTCAGTTTATCATGCTCAAAGTCAGTCAGGTGTGTCTCCTGAAAAAGATCTATATCAACCGTATGCTGCTTTAGATCATTCACAACGCGTTTGCGCTTGACTGGGCATTTAGTAAATGTATAGTTATTAGGTGCCGACATTTTTAAAGAAAATAGGAAAGGGGGGAAAAGATAGAAACAAAATTGCATTGAGCGTATACAACTTGTACCAAATTAAATTAAGTATAAAATAGTAAACATCTCGTAAACTAATACCCTGACCCTACCACTAACCCACCCAACCTCCTCCCCAACTGAGGGAGTTAAAGAACCCATGCCCTTAAACGCTAGTCTTTAAGCTAGATGTACCTGCTATGCATAGCATCGCCCAAATTAGGTTAATTCTAAATTATATGTATATGGCATTAGAAGTGCATTGACTGTTCCCTGTAACATGAAAATGTCGTCAGTCGAGTAACAAAATACAATTTGAATCAAAGCCACAAACATCGGCAACAATAATGACCAGACTATTTAGCCCCACTATTGCATGTCAACAACAAAAAGACAAACAAAAAAAACAGAGGATGCATTTATGGTCACCAACAGCGCCTACCAGTACACCCAAATGTCAACCAATCGGCATTCCCCAAGGCGCCCTGAAACCTGTGCCTCGCGGCGACAAAAGGCATGACCACAAACGCACCCAAGCAGCACAGGAAAAAAGACATAAAGCTATGATGAATAAATGAAAACCTTTACCAGACCATAACTATCATTCCTCAAATATAAAATATAACAATCACCATCATCCTGAGCATGTACGCGCACACACAACTGTAAAGCTATCAGCTAGCTGGCAATTAGGCTTGCCAGCCAGTGTGTAGCTTATCCCTGCCTCGGCATCACTAACGCTAACATACATCTCTAACAATAATCAAGCCAGCCAACGTAATGAAGTAACGTAAACAACATAGTTAGTCTTGAAACCCGGTCTAAAGCCACATAACTATCTAACCAAACCGGACCTCTATGCGTAAAAGAAAAGTATACAGAAAGAATGTAACTGCCTGGCATGGTGTGGTTGTAGCTATAGTCACACCCTTGTAAACTTAGCGAGCTGGTTAAATAGCGCAGCCAACGTTAGCTATGATCCAACGTTACAGTACCTCGCCAGTCATTATCACGCTAGCCAGGCGTGCCAGCCAGTCGATCCTGTGACTCATTTCATTGTATCCTCATGTTCTAACAGTTCACTATCCACTGTATCTAAGTTCAAAAGACAGTTCCTCATGATGTAGTAGGCGTCAGGGAGTTCTTTCCGCATGTATGTTTTGAGCCGTCATCACAGAGTAAAATGCGCGCTAACCATTCTTGGTTTCAATCCACAAAGTCGCCGGGTAGCGCAAGCCATATGCTAAGCCAGCCTGATGCAGGAGCCTCTTCAGTGGGGAGAAAGCCATCCTCCTCTTGTGTAGTATACTGGGAGAAAGATCCAGAAAATATCATGATTTTGCCATCTCCGTACTTGAGCTGTCCCTTACTCGGGTAGCAGAGAGGATGCGGACAGTGTCCTGGTACCATAGAAATGTAGCCTGGCCAGGCAGCCGCCTCCATAGCGTGCGATGGGCCCTCTCGATTTCCAGTGGGTGAGCGGAAGGGGGTAGATCCAGAATTTTGGCAATACATTCCTGTAGAATGGAGATGGCATCTCTTCTCTCCATGGCCTCTGGGAAACCTTGATATCTCAAATTGTGTCTTGTTAGAGCTTCGCCATTGCCGGAAGTCATGTAAATTAACTTTAACAATGACAACTGAAAATAGCAGTGTATAGACAGCACTGTTCTCTAGTCTAGACTGTACCTTGTCTCTACTATCTGGAGTTATAAAACAGGACCTACAAACTTAACATAACATTGAAGACTGAAGTTTTGGAACCCTTTTGTTTTTCCGTAACAATATAACTAATTATTTGAGTGGGTCTAATAAATAACTAATCAGCCCTCCTCCATATGTATTAATCAGATATCATTTATACAGTAACTGAGTTACAAAGAAATAATACTAAATAGGCATGCTCCTGCATGGGGCTTGTTTGCTCTCTGGGCTTTGAGAAGTTTAACTGCTGTGGTGGACTGTTGACTGCTGTCTCCCAGGCCTCATCTCTCCTCTCCTGCTGTAGACTGTCTGTCTGTCTGTCTGTCTGTCTGTCTGTCTGTCTGTCTGTCTGTCTGTCCCATATTAGCCGGGATGTCCCTTATATTGGAATAAATTGGTTTGTCCCATACGGGTCCTCCCTTGTCCCGTATATTCATCCAATCACAGCAATTTCTTGCAGCCAATTCTTGCAAAGTTATTTCTGTTGTTGTTCAGTTGGTTTGGCATATCAAGGAAATATGGAAAAACCTGCAAAACATTAAAAAACTGTGCAGCTACAACAAACAATGGGAAGCCAAAAAGACGTGGGTTGAGCCCGTCAGTGGTGACTCGACAAAAGCTTTCTGTACTTTACGCCGTCGGGAATTCTCAATTGGCCACGGAGGGGAGAATGACCTAATTCAGCATGCATCCACAGAAATACACAATATGGCGACGCTAGCTAAAGGTGCTAGCAATATCGGTGCATTCTTCGTGACGTCTACTGCGGAAAATGATCAAATCGCAGCAAGTGAAGAAGATGCACTTGGGAAGAACGAAAGCTGAGATGACTACAATGAATGTTTTAGGACCAAATACTGTGCGGGATATTTTGGATCATCTGTCCCCGACCGAAGGTGAGCCCGTGTATTTCTCAGTTGCCAGTGATGCCTCAAACAAGGGGAATAGGAACATGTTTCCAGTGTGCGTGAGATATGTATTTGTGTCCGATGGAGTGCAGTGCAAGTTCCTTTACTTTTATGAAGACAGTGATGAAACTGGAAATGGCATCCATCAAGCTCAGAGAGCCACTTTGTGCATTTTTGCCTTTGTTGACATTGAGTGGCATGAAATTCTGCAACATGTTTGCACACAATGGCTCTCTCTTCATCCAGCTGTTGATCGTCTCCTGCAAATGGCCAGCTCTTACTTTATACTTAAGGTCTGTTGGGGAGACCTGTCCTGTGGCACTGAAGAGTATTTTTGAGTGTGAAGACAAAACGGCAGCTGCTGAGATTTATCTGTGCTTTTTCCTGCAACGTGGGGTGTGTTCCTGACCAACTCGTAAAAGAAGCTGGAGGAAACAACGCTCTGCATCGCAGATGTTTACGAGGAAGTCCAACATTTTAAAATGAAGATACTTCAGCAGGACCAGGACAGCTTTTTTGGAAACCAGACCAAGCAGCCGATGGACAAACAATTGTCAGCACAAAGGTCCAAGCGGCAACAGGACTTTGTGAAGTTCTATGACACTGTCATTACATACATTGACAGGTGGTTTGATTTCTCACCAGAATTGTTTGGGGGTGAAACTGAAACCGACCAGCCTCTATGAGAAGCTCTCCTTCACTGACCATGGAGCAGGTGGTGGTTGCCCTCAAAATGACAGAGACATTCAGTGTGGACCAACTCTATGAAGAGTTTTGTGCCAGGAGGAAATACAGAGAGCCAGACAGGACACCACAAAATCCACCAGTGAGAAGTGGGTGGCAGTTTTCCAAAACCTAGGGAAAGCCAACTTGATCAACATGTTCAGGACTGTCTCATTTGTCCTCAGTGAGCCAGGCTCAAATTCCTTTGTAGAGAGGATTTTCTCTCTGATGACTATTAAATGGTCAGACTCAAGAAACAGATGCAGCACAGAGGCTCTGTGAAAGAGCTAATCAAAAATGAACTTCAAATATCTGTGAACTGTGACTTGCCATGTAAGTACTTCTCTCTGGCTATGCAAAAGGACAAAGGACTGCTTGAATCAGTCAAGAGCAGCAAAAAAGATCCATGGAAAAAGTAGACTTGGTGAGTGACTCATGCCTGTCGTTTCCTCTTTTGCATTTGAAATGTTTATTATTTTTTGCTATAAAAATCCAAATTGCGATTTCTTTAATCGTTTATTTTGAGGTTTATTCACATAAGTTCACATGATGACACAGTTTTAGCAAAGCTATAGACCAAATGGTATATAAAAAGGTTTGCCTTTCCAATTGAATACGAATATGAATATACGCACACAATTCATTCATTCATTCACACAACACCATACCCACACCGCCATGGCACCGTGCACTGGCACGCCACCTTTTGTCCCTTATTTGGTAGTGGTGAGAAAGTCGGCAACCCTAGTCTGTCTGTCTGTCTGTGTCTCTGCCTCAGTCTCAGTATCACCTCCTCCAGGGGACATACAGCTGAGGGAAATACCTAAACCTCTATTCTCATTACTAGTTGGTGGCAGAGTTGAAAGATAAGGAACAGAAGGGTTTTGATGTGGGACTGACCTTTTAAAAAATGTTCCTCAAAAAAAAAAAAAAGCGAGAGGAAACACAACATTAGCATGGCTCAAGGGAATAATCTAACAACAAATATACCCGTGAGGAAATACTGTACGCAGACTGGAGATTAGGGCTGGCTGATATCGTCTTCTGAGGTATATGGATCCACATACCGGTATGGAGTTTTACAATACTACCTACAAAGGTATTTGATATAGTGCTAAATAAACTGTCAGTTTTGTCCTAGTTTGGTTGAGTATAAAACAATCCGAATGGAGAAAGCCCAGTAAAACCACTTAGAATTCATTTGTTGCCATTCAAGGGTCACGCAGTACTCATAAAACATATTTAGAACTTTTGTTATACAAAAACATAAAATATAGTCAAATATCGCCATGCTATGAAAAATATTGTGCTATGATATTTTGGCCATATCACCCAGACCTACTGGAGATGTGTTCTTTATTCTGCTCAGTGGCTAAAAATCAAACCCCCATATTCTGGCTGGCCAACAGTGTTACTGGTAAAGAAAATAACTGGAACCAAATTAAGTAGAACATATAACATGAAAAATAGCATGTTCCCATAGCTGGAATGGTGTGTGTGAGGCATGGGTTTGTTTGTTTCATCCAGCTTTCATCTCCTGTTAATCTAGGACATGATCAAAGTGGTTTGCTCCTGTTCTCTATGTATTTTTGTTCCCATTTTCATAAATTCCTCTATGATTAAACATAACAGAATCAAAAGGAAATTCCCACAAGGAATGTAAGAGAATGAAAACAGAACATTTGTAAATATTTCACACCCGCACCTATTTCAACACATTGACTTTGGAAATGTGGACCACCATCAAAGACACGTGCCACAAAAATACAATAACAGCCAGTTAAAATAACAAAAACAGACTATCGACAGCAGGGGTAATGCGCTCCCGAGTGGTGCAGCGGTCTATCTCAGTGAAAGAAGTGTCACTACAGTCCCTGGTTTGATTCCAGGCTGTATCACATCCGACCGTGATTGGGAGTCGCACAGGGCGGCAATTGGACCAGCGTCGTCCAGGTTTGGCCGGGGAAGGCCGTCATTGTAAATAAGAATTTGTTCTTAACTGACTTGCTTAGTTAAATACAGGTTACATTTTAAAAAACATATATACTACAGGTCAAAATTTGGGATCACTTAAAAATGTCCTTGTTTTTGAAAGAAAAACACATTTTTTGTCCATTAAAATAACATCAAATTGATCAGAAATACAGTGTAGACATTATTAATGTTGTAAATGACTATTGTAGCTGGAAGAGGCGACTCCGGGATGCTGGCCTTCTAGGCAGAGATCCTCTGTCCAGTGTCTGTGTTCTTTTACCCATCTTAATCTTTTATTTTTATTGGCCAGCCTGAGATATTACTTTTTCTTTGCAACTCTGCCTAGAAGGCCAGCATCCCGGAGTCTGTTTCTCAAACTAGACACTCTAATGTACTTGTCCTCTTGCTCAGTTGTGCACCGGGACCTCCCACTCCTCTTTCTATTCTGGTTAGAGCCAGTTTGCACTGTTCTGTGAAGGGAGTAGTATACAGCGCCCACCTGGTGTCCCAGCTCTAAACCAGTCCCTGATTGGAGGGGTAGAATGAAAGAAAGCATTGAAACTGGCTTTAAGGTCCTGATTTAAATTTGAGGGACCTACAGTAACAGTATTGAAAGAATTAAACACAAGTGATACATTTCATGACGAGTAGAACTTCATAGTGGCTCCTGACTGGGGTTAACATGTTTTAGCTACCCCAGCTAACCACCTTTAACTACTACTAAATAATTCAACAACGCCAGTCAATCAGGATGTCCAGACACTTTCCCCTGGCCATCCCTCAGAAGAGGCAGCTTGGTGGCAATCTGCTATCGACATCAGCCTGCAATCTGATAGCCTTGTCATATTGAAACATGCAATGCAGCTCTGTCATGTCAGATTGTGTGGCATCTACCACACAAGTACAAACACTGATGCAGACCGACAGGCAGCTCTACAGCTCCAGCCTCGCACACATCTCACGCCATTCAGGTCCAACGGTAAACATTGAGATTAAACAAACTATGAATACTCCGTGGTATTCACGTTTCCGTTGTGTTGCATACCTCGGAAAAGGCCTGCCAAACTGTGCATCCTGTAAATCCTGTACAGATGTGCATCCTGTAAATCCTCAACAGAGTTTGGAGGTAGGGACATAATTATGGGGTATAAGGGACTGCCCTTCGAAGCATCACAAAGGGGGTTTGTGAACTGACCCCCTCTACTGATCAATGGGTGGTATGGTCTGTCTTCTATGGCATTAGTCAGGCCCTTGATGACCATGTGACCTGACAACGAAAAGCTCCAGGCCCTGGTGTTATGCTTCTGGCCCATCTCAGTGAGTAACATGTCTGTAGGTACATGTCTAAGGTTAGGTGACATCAGTTGTATTGTAGAGCAACCAATGTGACCAAATACTGTATAGCAACCCGTTATCACCAATTTGGGTTTCCAATCTCTCCAAAAGAATGTGGTGATGGATGATATCAAAAGTAGCACTAAGGTCTAGGAGCATGAGGACAGATGCAGAGCCTCAGTCTGATGCCATTAAAAGGTAATTTACCACCTTCACAAGTGCAGTCTCAGTGCTATAATGGGGTCTAAAACCAGACTTAAACGTTTCGAATACAGTCGTGGCCAAAAGTTTTGACACAAATATGAATTTCCACAAAGTTTGCTGCTTCAGTGTCTTTAGATATTTTTGTCAGATGTTACTATGGAATACTGAAGTATAATTACAAGCATTTCATACGTGTCAAAGGCTTGACAATTACATTAAGTTGATGCATAGAGTCAATATTTGCAGTGTTGACCCTTCTTTTTCAAGACCTCTGCAATGCGCCATGCTGTCAATTAAGTTCTGGGCCACTGATGCCAGCCCATTCTTGCATAATCAATGCTTGGAGTTTGTCAGAATTTGTGGGTTTTTGTTTGCCATTCACCTCTTGAGGATTGATCACAAGTGCGCAATGGGATTAAGGTCTGGGGAGTTTCCTGGCCATGGACCCAAAATATCAATGTTTTGTTCCCCGATATAAATATCATTGTTTTTTTTCTCACTTTTGCCTTATGGCAAGGTGCTCCATCATGCTGGAAAAGGCATTGTTCGTCACCAAACTGTTCCTGGATGGTTAGCAGAAGTTGCTCTCAGAGGATGTGTTGGTACCATTCTTTATTCATGGCTATGTACTTAGGCAAAATTGTGAGTGAGCCCACTCCCTTGGCTGAGAAGCAACCCCAAACATGAATGGTCTCAGGATGCTTTACTGTTGGCATGACACAGGACTAATGGTAGCGCTCACCTTGTCTTCTCCGGACAAGCTTTTTTTCCGGATTCCTCAAACAATCAGAAAGGGGATTCATCAGAGAAAATGACTTTACCCCAGTCCTCAGCAGTCCAATCCCTGTACCTTTTGCAGAATATCAGTCTGTCCCTGATGTTTTTCCTGGAGAGAAGTGGCTTATTTTCTGCCCTTCTTGACACCAGGCCATCCTCCAAACGTCTTCGTCTCACTGTGCGTGCAGATGCACTCACACCTGCCTGCTGCCATTCCTGATCAAGCTCTGTACTGATCAAGCACTCACACCTGTGTTAATGAGAGAATCACTGACATGATGTCAGCTGCTCCTTTTGTGGCAGGGCTGAAATACAGTGGAAATGTTTTTTTGGGGATTCAGTTCATTTGCATGGCAAAGAGGGACTTTGCAATTAATTGCAATTCATCTGATCACTCTTCATAACATTCTGGAGTATATGCAAATTGCCATCATACAAACTGAGGCAGCAGACTTTGTGAAAATTAATATTTGTGTCATTCTCAAAACTTTTGGCCACGACTTTACATTGTTTGTCTTCAGGAAGGCAGTGAGTTGCTGCGTAACAGCTTTTTCAAAGAGATTTGATATAGGTCGATAGTTTTTCATGTTTTCTGGGTCAAGGTTTGGCTTTTTCAAGAGAGGCTTTATTACTGCCACTTTGAGTGAGTTTGGTACACATCCGGTGGATAGAGAGCCGTTTATTATGTTCAACATAGGAGACAAACAAACAAAATACAAAAGAATAAACAAAGTCTTAAAACAGTCTTAACATGGTGTTGTGTTGTGGCTGGCAGTCAGAGGACAACATGACAGAGAGTGTCTGTGCTGCATCCGTATTGACTCCAGCCAATGGGAGCAGTTCCAGAACCATCAGAACATGCATCACAAACATGCTGCAAATTGGCAGGCCTGGCAATCTAAAGTTCACTTCAGTTCAGACATGTGATGGGTGGTGATGACATCTAATCTACCTTCCTCCTCCTCGCCCCTCCCTTCCTCCATCACACAAACATCCAGAAAGTGACAAGACAAGCAGACAAGTGACAATACAAGCAGACAAGTGACAAGACAAAGAAACGGCGTGAAGTCGTCTTGTTGCACAAACGAAGAAGCTGCTTAATGAATTGGCAGTCTCCCCACTTCCCCTGCCAAACAGTGGTGAGCATCTCAACAATATAGCCCAGGCATCTGTTTCTCAGCCAGTAGGTCCCTATCTCTCCCATCCATCTTTTGTTTCCCTACCCCTTTTATTTATTCATCCTCATTTCATCTCCATCGGTTTCCCCAGGATGTACACCCTCACTATGCTGTGTTCCTAATTACCTAGCTACTCATTACCGGTGACACACTGAACATCTCCTCAGCAGAACCAGACAACAAATAGAGCTTACCATCATGCTGTGATCTGTATTGATACAAAGGGAGATAAAGAAAAGCTTTCATCTTTTGACAAAAATCTACACAGGGATGTGAATAGAGTATGTTCTTACATTGTAACATAACTACAGCGCTGTGGTAAGAAACTGTCGAAGGAGTTGGCCTCGCTTGAGAGAACATAGAACTGTAGATGCAGAGAGGTTGATCTAGTTCTAAGGTATAGTGATTCTCCCTGACGTGGACAGCTCCAGATACTGCACGTCTGACATGGACAGCTCCACATTGCCACCATTGACAGAACCTACTGGGAGTGCCACATCTATACGTTTACAGAGAGAACACTTCCTGTAGCGGTCAATGAGCTATTGTCTTACAACAGGTAGCTCTAGATGTTCCACAGTTCTAAACGTGTCTCTTTTAAAGGAAATAAAAATGTGTCAAACTGCCAGGTAGCCAGATTTTCCCAATTGGTTATTCAATGATGAATCTGACCATTTTGTCCTTGTTTTCTCCTGCTTATACTTGGTGTTTGACCACCTCTTAACACTCAGCCAGACACTTGTTTTACTATTGCTGCAGTAGACCCCTGCTCTGGCTGTCCACATCTGAGGGTCCAGCCTTGGTCGTCCAGAGAGGCTGAGTGAGGCTGCCGTTTTAAGGGGATTGGCCACAGTCACACTCCACAAGACAAGCTCCAATGATCCATGAATTGAGTCTGAATGAATTCAGCACCATGGACCACATTAGAACTACAGCAGCTCCCTTTCTATGAACAGGACTGGGAGAGATGGGGGATTGGTAATGAGAGAGAGAGAGAGAGAGAGAGAGAGAGAGAGAGAGAGAGGGGAGAGAGGGAGTAGAGAGAGACAGAGAGAGAGACACAATGAGGTGGGAACTGAGCTGCACCTCCTAACCCCCTGCCCAATATTTGACCATATTAGAGAGACATATTTTCCTCAGATAACACAGATCCACAAAGAATTCGAAAACAAATCCAATTTTGATAAACTCCCATATCTACTGGGTGAAATTCCACAGTGTGCCATCACAGCAGCAAGATTTGTGACCTGTTGCCACAAGAAAAGGGCAACCAGTGAAGAACAAACACCATTGTAAAAACAACCCACATTTATGTTTATTTATTTTCCCTTGTGTACTTTAACCATTTGTACATTGTTACAACACTGTATATATATATATATATATAATAAGACATTTGTAATGTCTTTATTGTTTTGAAACTTCTGTATGTGTAATGTTTACTGTAAATTTGTATTGTTTATTTCACTTTTGTATATTATCTACCTCACTTGCTTTGGCAATGTTAACACATGTTTCCCATGCCAATGAAGCCCCTTGAATTGAATTGAAATTGAAAGGAATTGAGATTAAAAGCAGTAGGGGCTCAATTACCCACATTTTGGAGTAATTTGCCACCCCTGATTGGAGAGCTGGAAGATCTCAACTTCTTCTATGAGTTAATTAGTGTTTGTTTGGGAATCATTTCAAACAAGGGATGCTTTTGTATTATTACATCGAATGGCAAGCTGTTAGAGAATAATAAACATTTGATTACGCATAATTATACAGGGAGTGTCAGCAGAGTGAGCGGGCTGCAAAAAAAAAAGAGAATTACAGATATTTCCAAACATTGCTCTGGAACTCTCAATCCTGACAGAAATGTTGTCATTATAAACACATCATAAGCTCCCTCATATTCTCAGTAGTGTTCACCTCAACTCAATTTCCCTGACTCTCTAACTTGCTCTTTCTCTCTCACTCCCTCTACTTTCTCTCTCTCACTCCCTCTACTCTCTCACTCCCTCTACTCTCTCACTCCCTCTACTCTCTCACTCCCTCTACTCTCTCTCTCTCCCTCTACTCTCTCACTCCCTCTAACTCCCTCTAACTCTGTCTGTCTGTCTGTCTGTCTGTCTGTCTGTCTGTCTGTCTGTCTGTCTGTCTGTCTGTCTCTTTAGCTCTCCTTTACACACAAACCACACATCCACTACACACACACACACACACACACAAACAGACAGGTTGAAAAATCATTTCAGACAGATTTCCAAGCATCTGGGATGACGGCAGGCCAGTTCAAACCGCTTCTGGACGTTTGGAGACAGAGAGGGACAGGGAAAGCCAAGCTGGATTTGTGCTGTGTGTATTTAGAAAGCTGTTCATGAGGGGGAAGGCAAATAGCACCAATGCTCAAACAGAGGCACAGAGTCATTATTTGTAGTCGTGTTTATTGTGAGGCTATTGGAACGTATGCCCTCCTCTCCTCCCTAGGAATAGAGGGAGATAGCAAAAAGAGAAAGAGGGAGAAGAGAGAGTGGAGGAGGAATGGAACAGGCCCCTAGGAGAGCACACATCGTTATAAAGTCGGATTCAACATAATTATAATCAGTTCATTTCACAGCACAGTAATAATATCGCAAAATAATCATTGTAAGATCATAAAATGGGCTTAGTATTTCAGGATGAACGTTAATCGTAATTATGGCTATAAACTCTATTTTTCCCTTCGCATCACATGATAACCCATATGTGCTCTCTCTGCTGCCAGGGCGAGTGGGCTTTTCTTGTTTTACTGGAAATGAAAGAAAACTGTTGAGGTACCACAGGATGGGTTTCAGGTTGAAAAGGCTCCTTCATCATCTCAGGCCCTGATTTCTCCCTGCAGAGCCTCTAAAAGCTCCATATACACAGAGGATCCACTGTGGCAGTATTACAGGTACAGAACAAAGCCGAGCTGGCGATGACATGAATGATCTATCACACTCAGCCACCTGCTTCCCAAAAAGAAGGCCATTTAAATGCCACATCTGCGCACACACACACACACACACACACACACACACACACACACACACACACACACACACACACACACACACACACACACACACACACACACACACACACACACACAGTCTTTGGTGCCTAATGCACAATCCAACCTCGTTTTCAGGTCATGGTACCGTAGAGCGTTTGGAGAGTCACATGTCTAGGGATGGCTTTGGCGTCAGACAGCAGGCGGGGGCCTGGGATCATGGGAAACCTCTGGATGTCACTGATGCAAGGCTTCACAGACCAACCCAGACCCATGGTGACCGCAGACCTCCAGACTAATCTCCAACAGACCCGGCCACCTGTCTGCTCTTGGCCTATTGACTGGACAACTGGACACCAATCCCCTTTTTCCTTCCCCTCTCGCTGGTTTTGGTTATCCATAGGGAGGGTATTATATTTGTGCTGTGCTGTGGTCAGTAAGGGATCAGTCCTGGCCATGTGTGTATGTGTCTGTGTTTAGTTTTTATTGGGCTGAGGCTGCTTTTTTTCAGCCACAGCAGGCAGGGAGGCCAGCTGTGGCTCTGAGGAGACTGCTGAGGCTATTTTAATGAACTCTCTGCATCAGGGTGATGAATAGCTGTGTCTGAGCTCTGTCTGCCACCTTCCGAAGATGCTTCCACCAGGCCTTTTCACACACTAGATCTAAAGCCACAAAATGCCACAACATCCTCCCCAACACACACAAAACACACACAGGACAAGCGCCCACAAACACAGACACAAAAGCACACACACAGACACACACAAACAGTATGCTTCGTAAATTGAAGTTGTAGTAGGTCTAGTATAACATAGGACGGTACTGTAGACACTTTACTTTAGATAGTAAGGATGAAGCGTGCAGTATCTGAGTGTTAGAAGAGCTGCACTGTAGGTTGCATGGGGGAGAAGACCACAGTCCTTTTGCCAGAGTAAGCGAGAAAGAGAGCGAGAGAGAGAGAAAGAGAAAGAGAGCGAGCGAGCGAGCGTGGCTGGCTCCATACCACTGTTCATTAGCACTGAACCATAACCATTCCATTTCTTCCCTTTTCACGGCAGATTTATTCTCCTTTGCCGTAGCGGTTGGAACACTGGACCGCTGCAGCATTACAGACTATCCTGTCAGGATCATACAGTTACGTCACAGAACAGAACATGCTCCTTAAATTAAGGACACGCTAAGGAAGCCTTCCCAGACCAAGCTTCCAGCAGCTCCAGTGGCACTTGGCGAGACGTCTTCTCGTTAGACCCATCCCCATGATACAAGTGTCCATATCAGTCTAGATCCACCGACAACAACAATCTATTCTATTCCCAGAAGTGCCTTAGGCCCTGTCAGAGCAGGATCCAACCACTCCTAATGTTAACGTAGCTAGTGTCCATCAAGACAACTCCTCGATCCTTTTCCAACATCATCAAGTCCGTACACACTGTCAATGAGATGAACCAAGTGCACCATTCTACTCTTGATTCCTCCTTAGTTAGACCTCCCCATTAGCAAACAACGGGACTGTCAGCCAGTGGAATAGCGGCCCTTTAATTCATCTTCCAGGATTGTGGAATTGTGCCTTTCCCAAACTATTTACCTCTTAAACGTGAAGTCCCCTACAATTGAATTGTTTTATCAAAGCATATCAAGGTCATTTTCGTATAAATCATCTATCATTAGACTGGATCGCTTCGTGAATGTTTTGACTGACAACCCTGCTTTCATGCTTATATTCAGTTGGATGACTCTGGGGTATCGGGTTACATATCCACAGCCATTGGAGGCTCAGGAGTCCAGCATTTAACGCTCATTCGCAGATTGGACTGTCCTCCAATTTGTGGAGGAACAGTACATCACAAGTGTAACCGATGTGAAATGGCTAGCTAGTTGGTGCGCGCTAATAGCATTTCAATCGGGTGACGTCACTCGCTCTGAGACCTGAAGTAGTTGTTCCCCTTGCTCTGCAAGGGCCGCAGCTTTTGTGGAGCGATGGGTAACGATGCTTTGTGGGTGACTGTTGTTGATGTGGGCAGAGGGTCCCTGGTTCGAGCCCAGGTAGGGGCGAGAAGAGGGACGGAAGCTATACTGTTACACAGGCACACAAGCTGCATAGCGCTGCAAAGCTGAGAGTTTACTGCAGTCATAGAAGTCCCATCATTCTTTACGACAAACACACATCGATTTATATCGAATTAAAAAACAAACAACTTGAACACAATTTGAGCATGTGAAACAAAACAGCTTTGTGTTCATCACATAGGGAAATACTTTATGTTCAATGAAAGCTGAGGTCGTGACGAATCAGTAGAGTTGGTAGCCAACTCTGTGGTATGTTCCCAGAGGGAGAGAGACAACAATGAATGACAACAGTGCCCCAGGAAATACTCACATTTTTCCTGACCACTAGTTAGATAAAAGCAATTTCAGTAATCAGTCAACTGTAAAGTTGATTATTTGAGCATATGTATTTTTCATGAATAGGTGGTTCATAGCATTTTAAATTTGAAAATGGTATCTACGATGTACTATTTTTCATACTATTTACTATAGCAGTACATACTAGTGCAAAACGTGCATTCAAATCATAGATAAATAATGAATAAAAATAAAAACAGCCTGCTCTCATAGACTAGACGTAACATTGTAAATGTAAATCTGAGAAACAAAAATTAGTATGATATGTTACGTTTGGTATAATTACATTAGACAAAAAGCTACTTAAGGCAAAAATGAAATTACGTGGTTGGTCAGGGTGGAAGGGTAGGTGTATTACACGAACTTCTAGCAACCCAAAAGTTGCGTGTTTGAATCTCATCACGGACAACTTTAGCATTTTAGCTAATTAGCAACTACTCTTTTGAGTCGCTCTGGATGGGTAGCGTCTGATAAATGACTGGAATGTAATGTAAATATTGAGCGGCTTCACTGCAGGTGAATTGTATGTTTTAAAATTCAAAAAAATATAAAAATATTACAACTAATTAGTATTTTTTTACTACTTTGCAACTACTTAGCATGTTAGCTAACCCTAACCGTAACCCTTTAACCTAACTCCTAACCATAACACCTAACCCCTAGCCTAGTTAACATTAGCCACCTAGCTAACATTAGAGTTAGCCAGCTAGCTAACGTTAGCCACAACAAATTGGAATTAGTAACAGATCATACATTTAGCAAATTCGTAACATATTGTACGAACTGTAATTCGTAAGATATTGTATGACTTGCAATTCATAACATACCCTATGAAATGTAATTCATAACATATCATACGAAATGGATGATGGACATCTAGAAATTAATATACACCATACGAAATGTAACATATCATACTAATTGGAATGTCTCAAAAAAATATAAACATTTTAGCTTTGTAACAGTATAAGGCATTACTAGGTACTGTTCTCATAAAGATTTGTTTAATATGGCCATCCACTTAAAATGTACAGAGAGGATGAACTGTACATCTTTGCATAAGGACTGACTGACTACATTATATCTCCATTTGGTCTCTTTTAAGCATTTATTACAGTGGTGAGCTCAGCACACCTCATTTCAAAAGAAAATAAATTATGAATCTCTATATGTAACGAATCTCCTCTTCGTCTGAGGAAGAGTAAGAAGGATCGGACCAATATGCAGTGTGGTAAGTGTTCGTCATATTTTAATTGAACAAACTGAACACTACACAAAATAACAACGAAGAGAAAACGAAACAGTTCTGCCAGGTGAACAAACACTAAACAGAAATTAAACACCCACAACCAAAATGGGGAAAACCGGCTACCTGAGTATGATTCTCAATCAGAGACAACGAACGACACCTGCCTCTGATTGAGAACCATACTAGGCCAAACATAGAAAAAAAGAACATAGACTACCCACCCCAACTCACACCCTGACCAACCTAACACAAAGCCATAAAAAAGAAACTAAGGTCAGAACGTGACAGTACCCCCCCAAAGGTGCGGACTCCGGCCGCAAAACCTGAACCTATAGGGGAGGGTCTGGGTGGGCGTCTGTCTGCGGTGGCGGCTCTGGCGCGGGACGTGGACCCCACTCCATCATAGTCTTTGCCCGCTTAAGTGTCTTAGTCTTAGGCAGCGCCGTAGTGGAGGGCGACTCCGGCTATGCTGGAATAACAGGCGGCTCCGGCAGCTCCTGACTGACGGGCGGCTCCGGCAGCTCCTGACTGACGGCGGCTCCGGCAGCTCCTGACTGACGGGCGGCTCCGGCAGCTCCTGACTGACGGGCGGCTCCGGCAGCTCAGGACTGACGGCGGCTCCGGCAGCTCCTGACTGACGGGCGGCTCCGGCAGCTCCTGACTGACGGGCGGCTCCGGCAGCTCAGGACAGACGGGCGGCTCCGGCAGCTCAGGACAGACGGGCGGCTCCGGCAGCTCAGGACTGACGGGCGGCTCTGGCAGCTCCGGACTGACGGGCGGCTCTGGCCTGGAGAGGGAACCTGGAGGGAGGAGACGGAGAGAAAGCCTGGTGCGTGGGGCTGCCACAGGACCAACCAGGCTGGGGAGACCTACAGGAGGCCTGGTCCGTGGAGGAGGCACCGGATGGACCAGCCTGTGGGGGAGCACTGGAGCGCCTTAGTCAGCCTTGGCACCACTCCTCCAGGCTGGATGACCACTTTAGCCCGAACAATCCAGAGTGCAGGCACAGGTTGAACCGAGCTGTGGGTGAGCACTGGAGATTTGGTGCATACTACTCACACCTCTCCCTTAGGCTCAATGCCCACATTCGCCCGGCATGGGCGGAGCGCAGGCATAGGACACAATGCACCCTCCCAGTGCCCCGGAGACACAGCACGCAGAGCCGGCGCAGGATACCCTGGGCCGAAACGGTGTACCGGAGACCAGACACGCTGAGCCGGCACAACACGCCCTGGCTGGATGCCCACTCTCGCATGGCACTTCCGGGGGGCTGGCCTATAGCGCTCTGGGCTATGAGTGCGTACTGGCCACACCGTGCGCTCCACCGCATAACACGGTGCCTGACCAGTACAACGCTGCTTTAGGTAAGCATGAGGAGTGGGCTCAGGTCTCCAACCTGACTCTGCCACACTCCCCTTGTGCCTCCCCCCAAAAAAGTAATGGTTTCTTCGCAGCAATTTGACCATGAAGGCCTAATTCACGCAGTCTCCTCTGAACAGTTGATGTTGAGATGTGTCTGTTACTTGAACTCTGTGAAGCATTTATTTGGACTGGTAACTCTAATGAACTTATTCTCTGCAGCAGATGTAACTCTAGGTCTTCCTTTCCTGTTGCGGTCCTCATGAGAGCCAGTTTCATCATAGCGCTTGATGGTTTTTGCAACTGCACTCTAAGAAACTTTCAAAATTTGACATTCATGTAATTATGGACTGTCATTTCTCTTTGCTTATTTGAGCTGTTCTTGCCATAATATGGACTTGGTCTTTTACCAAATATGTCAATCTTTTGTATACCAACCCTACCTTGTCACAACACAACTGATAGGCTCAAATGCATTAAGGATAGAAATTCCACAAATTAACTTAACCTCTTTGATCTCTAGGGGCGCTATTTCATTTTTGGATAAAAAACGTTCCCGTTTTAAGCGCGATATTTTGTCACGAAAAGATGCTCGACTATGCATATTCTTGACAGTTTTTGAAAGAAAACACTCTGAAGTTTCAGAATCTGCAAAGATATTGTCTGTAAGTGCCCCAGAACTCATTCTACAGGCGAAACCAAGATGATGCATCAACCAGGAAATGAGCAGAATTTCTGAAGCTCTGTTTTCCATTGTCTCCTTATATGGCTGTGATTGCGCAAGGAATGAGCCTACACTTTCTGTCGTTCCCCCAAAGTGTTAGCAGCATTGTGACGTATTTGTAGGCATATCATTGGAAGATTGACCATAAGAGACTACATTTTCCAAGTGTCCGCCTGGTGTCCCTGCGTCGAAATTGGAGCGTAAAGCCAGGTGCAATTATTTTTCCATTTGAGAGCAAGGAGAAACCAGGCTTCCACGAAGGATATATCATTGAAGAGATATGTGGAAAAACACCTTGAGGATTGATTCTAAACCACGTTTGCCATGTTTCAGTCGATATTATGGAGTTAATTTGGAAAAAAGTTCGCGTTTTGAGGGCTGAATTTTCGTTTTTTTTTTTTTTTTTTTTTTTTTTTTTTGGTAGCCAAATGTGATGTACAAAACGGAGCTATTTCTAATACACAAATAATCTTTTTGGAAAAACGGAGCATCTGCTATCTAACTGAGAGTCTCCTCATTGAAAACATCAGAAGTTCTTCAAAGGTAAGTTATTTTATTTGAAGGCTTTACTTGTTTTTGTGATAGTTGCCTGCTAAATGCTAACGCTAATGCTAACGCTAATGCTAACGCTAAATGCTACGCTAGCTAGATACTGTTACACAAATGATTGTTTTCCTATGGTTGAAAAGCATATTTTGAAAATCTGAGATGACAGTGTTGTTAACAAAAGGCTAAGCTTGAGAGCTAGCATATTTATTTCATTTCATTTGCGATTTTCATGAATAGTTAACGTTGCGTTATGGTAATGAGCTTAGGTCTATAAATAGAATCCCGGATCCGGGTTTGGTCGTCGCAACAGGTTAACAAGACACACCTGTCAATTGAAATGTATTCCAGGTGACTACCTCCTGAAGCTACCACCAACAGTGGTACTGTATATGCAGTGTTATGTAACAAAACGTGAAAAAAGTCAAGGGGTCTGAATAATTTCCCAATGCACTGTATATATTTATATTTTTAAATATATATATATATATATATATATATATAGGGGATTGGAATTGATGCAGACAATTACACTAATGGAAGCTATAATCTATCTGCAGTATTCTAGCTGATTTACCCCCTTTTTTTATAAATAAATACTGCAATGGTCATTTACACTTCAACAGGTCATTGTACTTTGGTTACCCAAACAGCTATGTTAATCAGCACAGAAAGGCATACAGTTCACACACAGTATGTTATCTTTACCAGCTGTCAGAAAAAGGTAGCATCAAGCACCAAAATAGTATCAAAATGTAGCATGGTTTATTAATGGAAATACAGTGCCTTGCGAAAGTATTCGGCCCCCTTGAACTTTGCGACCTTTTGCCACATTTCAGGCTTCAAACATAAAGATGTAAAACTGTAATTTTTTTGTGAAGAATCGACAACAAGTGGTGCACAATAATGAAGTGGAACGACATTTATTGGGTATTTCAAACTTTTTTAACAAATCAAAAACTGAAAAATTGGGCGTGCAAAATTATTCAGACCCTTTACTTTCAGTGCAGCAAACTCTCTCCAGAAGTTCAGTGAGGATCTCTGAATGATCCAATGTTGACCTAAATGACTAATGATGATAAATACAATCCACCTGTGTGTAATCAAGTCTCCGTATAAATGCACCTGCTCTGTGATAGTCTCAGAGGTCCGTTAAAAGCGCAGAGAGCATCATGAAGAACAAGGAACACACCAGGCAGGTCCGAGATACTGTTGTGAAGAAGTTTAAAGCCGGATTTGGATACAAAAAAAATTCCCAAGCTTTAAACATCCCAAGGAGCACTGTGCAAGCGATAATATTGAAATGGAAGGAGTATCAGACCACTGCAAATCTACCAAGACCTGGCCGTCCCTCTAAACTTTCAGCTCATACAAGGAGAAGACTGATCAGAGATGCAGCCAAGAAGCCCATGATCACTCTGGATGAACTGCAGAGATCTTCAGCTGAGGTGGGAGACTCTGTCCATAGGACAACAATCAGTCGTATATTGCACAAATCTGGCCTTTATGGAAGAGTGGCAAGAAGAAAGCCATTTCTTAAAGATATCCATAAAAAGTGTCGTTTAAAGTTTGCCACAAGCCACCTGGGAGACACACCAAACATGTGGAAGAAGGTGCTCTGGTCAGATGAAACCAAAATTGAACTTTTTGGCAACAATGCAAAACGTTATGTTTGGCGTAAAAGCAACACAGCTGAACACACCATCCCCACTGTCAAACATGGTGGTGGCAGCATCATGGTTTGGGCCTGCTTTTCTTCAGCAGGGACAGGGAAGATGGTTAAAATTGATGGGAAGATGGATGGAGCCAAATACAGGACCATTCTGGAAGAAAACCTGATGGAGTCTGCAAAAGACCTGAAACTGGGACGGAGATTTGTCTTCCAACAAGACAATGATCCAAAACATAAAGCAAAATCTACAATGGAATGGTTCAAAAATAAACATATCCAGGTGTTAGAATGGCCAAGTCAAAGTCCAGACCTGAATCCAATCGAGAATCTGTGGAAAGAACTGAAAACTGCTGTTCACAAATGCTCTCCATCCAACCTCACTGAGCTCGAGCTGTTTTGCAAGGAGGAATGGGAAAACATTTCAGTCTCTCGATGTGCAAAACTGATAGAGACATACCCCAAGCGACTTACAGCTGTAATCGCAGCAAAAGGTGGCGCTACAAAGTATTAACTTAAGGGGGCTGAATAATTTTGCACGCCCAATTTTTCAGTTTTTGATTTGTTAAAAAAGTTTGAAATATCCAATAAATGTCGTTCCACTTCATGATTGTGTCCCACTTGTTGTTGATTCTTCACAAAACAATACTGTTTTATATCTTTATGTTTGAAGCCTGAAATGTGGCAAAAGGTCGCAAAGTTCAAGGGGGCCGAATACTTTCGCAAGGCACTGTATCCATTGCAGAATTCCCTATCATTATAAGGTTCCTGCTTCGTATGGCCTGGTACTCCTCTGCTATTACGGGACTGGATAATAAAATATCTGGTGGTTTTAACGAGACAATCAGTTCACACACTTCATTTAATTAGAATCACCAAGATGTACATTCACCCACATGCATGCGCAGTCCCCAGCCCACAGAGACTTATTTCCCTCTTTAATTCTGCAGTTCCTCGCCTACATTGGCTCTTGTTTTGTCACCATGTGTGGGAGACAAAATAATTGCCTCTATATTTCCTGAATTGATTTCTTGCACAGTTCTAATACAGTGGTCAGGCCTGCACTGAAGAGTAGGCGTCTGCCTTCTTACTGTGGGTTTGTGTTTCAAAGCAACACGCGCGCACACACACACACACAAACAAACACTGCGTCCATGACAGCATCTTTAATGTCTTTTAAAAGCAGAACAATTAGTCTCAGTAAGAGTTAGGGCGGGGGCCATATTTCCTCTCAGTCTCATTATGGGGGCCAACATTACCCACGCAACGGAAGAACCACTCAAAGAAAATACTTATGGCTCTCTGGGCGCGATCGATGATTTTGCTGTGTAATCTAAGCCACTAACGTAAACACCATAAATGTTTTTTTGTCGATTATCATGCCGACTGTCACTAAGAGAGGTCATTGTTAATGTTGCTTTGGTGTTCAAAATGTCCACGTCATTTCCGGGTGAGAGTATCTGCCGGTGTGGTGTTTAGTAACAGTGTTTACTCGTTAACATCGATTTGTTAGTTCTTCATCAGTTTTCTTTTCATTAAGTGTTTGTTTTTGTCTACTTTTCGGCCTGTTGTTTGTGAAGTAGGGCTACCAGAGTTTTGTGACTTTTATAACGTTGGCTTATAAGTGCTAGCTAGCTTGCTAGATGCCTACCTTTGAGTCTGGGCTGCGCTGCTGTGATCACCTCCACCTGCCTGGATTCTTCCTCTGATCGCTGGCCTCCTGGTTCCCTGACCCACCTCTGGATTGTTTCTTAAGAATGGATCTAGTTTGGATATTCCTCACCATACCTCCCTCTGGAATACCTATCCGATTAACCTCTTTGACTCTTCCGAGGCCCCGTGCTTATTTTTCTCTTCTGGCCAGCGTTGTGTTGAGGGTTTAGGGTTGCAAAGGGTCTGAAACTTTCCTGGAAATTTCCGGAATTTTTCTGGAAATTGTCCATGGGAAGTTAAGCCTGGGAATTTGAGAAATGTGGCTTAAATTCAAAAAAAGTTAGCTTATAACAGTGAACCTTTTTTGTGGGATACACAGAAGGCATTTCTAGGTCTTGGTTAAACTATCCCCAATTCAATGGAATTGCAACCCTCTGCATGCACATCACATGTACAGATGATTCTCAAGATCTTGCACGCTAACGAGATGCTACTGAGCCCACACTACTACACTGTCTGAGCCAAGGACTGCATGCTTTCAGGTAAGTTTTGATTACAGTACTGGGTGGAGTGAATATATTTTATATGACATACATTCTTTTTTGTTAAATAGTATATAGTAGCCTACAGCAAAATGTGTTTAAATCATTTCTAACTTGTTAACAATTTCTCCTAGTTAGTTTTTGCTGTCATGTGGGTTTTAGCTTGCTTGAGCCTGCTAACTGAGGCATGTTAATTCACCTGTTTCCAAACATGTTTAATTTTAAAACATGTATCTTACAAAGGAATTGTTTAATCTAACTGCTTAACTATTTATCTGTACATGGAATTGTATTATTATTATTTTTACTCATTTCTTTCTAATCTCTACAGGAAAATGCCACGGGCACTATCTGATGTGTGGAGACATTTCACTGCAGCTAATGTAAAAGGAAAGCTGTGTACATTTGTATACTCTGCCAAATCATATGTGAAGAATGCAACAAAGATGCAGAATCATCTGGCCAAATGCATAAAGTTCCCTCAGCGCTCACAACAAGCAACCTCTGACAAAACTCCCTCTACTTCTATTCGAGGTGAAAATGATGAATCAGACACCTTATTGATAGCAAAAGCTCATGGTCCTCCTGGAATCAGAAGTTTTTTTGACTCATTTGAGGAACGTAGTCAGAGAAATGATGATGAATGTCTTGCTCGAGCTGTGTATGCAACTGTTTCACCTCTGATGCGAGCAGGCAATGTGTTTTGGAAGAGATTTCTGAATGTTCTTTGCCCAGCATACACCCCTCCAACCAGACATGCTTTATCTACTCATTTGCTGGATGCAGAGTTCAACAGAGTTCAAGTGAAGGTCAAGCAAATCATACAGAAAGCAGACTGTATTGCAATCATCTCTGATGGGTGGTCGAATGGTCTTGGGAAAGGAATAATTAACTACATCATCTCCACCCCTCAACCAGTATTCTACAAGAGCACAGACACAGGGGACAACATACACACCGGTCTCTACATTGCAGAGGAGCTGAAGGCAGTCATCAATGACCTTGGACCACAGAAGGTATTTACACTGGTGACAAACAATGCTGTGTGAACAATGTGAACATGAAGGCTGCTTGGTCTAAAGTGGAGGAGTCCTACCCTCACATCACACCCATTGGCTGTGCTGCTCATGCATTGAATCTGCTCCTCAGGGACATCATGGCACTGAAAACAATGGATAAACTCTGCAAGAGAGCCAAGGAAATCGTTAGGTATGTGAAGGGTCAAGTTACAGCAGCAATCTACCTCACCAAGCAAAGTGAGAAGAATAAGAGCACCACATTGAAGCTGCCCAGCAACACCCGTTAGGGTGGTGTTGTCATCATGTTTCACAGTCTCCTGGAGGGGAAGGAGTCTCTCCAAGAAATGACCATATCACAGTCTGTCGTTATGGACAGCCCCATCAAGAGGATCCTCCTAGATTATGTATTTTGGGAGAGAGTGGTAAGCAGCCTGAAACTCCTGAATTCTATAGCAGTAGCCATTGCACGGATTGAGGGAGACAATGCCATCCTGTCTGATGTTCAGACTCTGCACACAGATGTAAGAGAAGAAACCTGTACTGCCCTGCCAACTTCACTGTTGCTCCAAGCAGAGGAAACTGCAGTTCTGAAATACATAAAAAAGCATGAAGACTGCCTGAAGCCCATACACGCCACAGCGTACATATTGGACCCCAAGTATGCTGGCAAGAGCACCCTGTCTGGTGCAGAGATCAACAAGGCCTATGGTGTCTCGCCATGTCTCACCACCTTGGCCTGGAAGAGGGCAAGGTTCTTGGCAGTCTGGCAAAGTAAACCTCCAAGCAAGGGCTTTGGGATGGAGATGCAATATGGCAGTCGTGCCAACATATCAGCCACCTGGTGGAAGGGACTTTGTGGATCTGAGGCTCTTTCCCCTGTTGCCTCCATCATCCTCCAAATCCCGTCAACATCAGCCGCCTCAGAGCACAACTGGACCTTGTTTGGGAACACACATACCAAAGAACGCAACATTGCCAAAGTCAGGTCCTCCCTCTCCTGCCACTGAAGCCCTCATACATGCATTCATCTCCTCCTGTGTTGACTACTGCAACTCACCACTCTATGGCATCAACTCAAGCTCCCTCCCTAAAGCTGCAGATGGTTCAAAACGCTGCAGCCCAACTCCTCAAACACACTAAGTCCTGGCAGCGCATCATGACCTCCACTGGCTTTCTATCTCCCAACGTATTGATTTCAAGATCCTCCTTCTGACCTCCAAAATCCCCACGCACACTCTGTTCCACCACAGCAGGCCCATGCTCCAGATCTTTGGCGACGGGGCCTTCTCTAGGCTCTGGAACTCCCTCCCTCCAGCCATCTATGACTCTGAGTCCATCACCATCATTCAGTCCCTCCTAAAGCCCCATATCTTTGACAAGGCTTCCAATATCACCCCTCATCGTACAGAGAGGCCTGGTTCCGTTGAAGTTTGAGGGAAAAACACACTCTACAATCACCCCGAAGAGTATCGTGACGCAACACCGCCTCTGAAAACCCCTCATCGCTCTGTCAGGGAGAGAGACAAGACATGGTAACAGAGGGAGGGAAACAGGAGAAGGAGAGTGCATTACGGAAGGAGAGTTGGGGCACCGACTGTGGCATCAATTAATGAGAGGCCTGGCAGCATGTCCATCCAGACTCACTCTGCTCGAGTTGTACCCAGGGAGGAGGGGGCCACCGTGGGGACATTCATAATTGAGGCCCCTGTTTTAAAAGTTTAGATGAATTAGGGCAGTTTTTCCCAAACTCTGTCCTGGAGACCCCAAGGGGTGCATGTTTTTCTTTGCCCAAGCACTGCACAGCTGATTCAAATAATGCAAGCGTAATTATGAGGTGATTATTTAAATCAACTGTGTAGATCTAGGGCAAAAACCAAAACGTGCACCCCTTGGTGTTGGAGTTGGGAAACACTGAATTGGGGCCAGGGGAGGGGGGTGTGAACTGGAGAATACATGTCCATTATGTTACTAATTATGGAAGGTGGAGGGCCAAAAAGTTACAAATGCTAATTAAGTGAGTACACCCCCCCCCCCCAACAGGATTTGCTGTGGTGAATCATCATGGCCAATCTTTAATCTGATATCTTTCCTACCCATGTTTATTCTAGTGGGAATCTAGTTTGGAACTGACATGGATAATAAATTACTGTCACTGGTGTGCTTGTATGCAAATGCAGATGTGGTTGATTCTTTCTGATATAAATGTAAAACACAGCTTTTTACAATGGTAAAAGGGGAGCATTTATTGTCAATCCATGACAGCTGACAGGAGGTTGAAAATAGGCGGAGAGGAGAACCCACTGCCCTTCTGACTGACAGCTGCTTTCCACTCTACTGACATCCACAGAGAAGAACGGAATCTGGAAGGCGCAAAAATAGCACATCTGTGTTGTCTTTTCTCCAGAGAAAGAAGAGGATCACGTTTGCTTTACGATAGATCCATCTGAAGTGCCTTGAACTCTTTGAGAGTAAACACTGATCGTACTGACAACACAGTGACACTGCAGATACTAGCAGGCCTCACATGCAGTGCTCACACAGGGCTGGGGATAAAGCACAGAGAGGGACCGATGGAGAAGATGAGAGGAGATATCAGGCTTCTAGGATGTGAGCAGCCTCTAAGCTGCAAAGCTGAGAGCTGCCTCTCCCCTCTTTTCTTCATTTTCTCCTCCGATTCGCCCTTCTCTCACTACAAAGTCCAAAGCCTGAGAAAAATTAATCAACTGCACACTGTACAGAGAGAGAGAGAGACACAATTGACTAATCATTTAGCAGGTTCTGTCATTTGGCAAAGGAAATGCTGTGGAAAAAAAGAATGCACATTTTCCATCATTGTTATCCCAGCGAGATCGCTCAAGATTGAGTACAAAATTGTACGTCTGTCTATATCCTGAGGAAGTTGGGAAATGCATTCAAAACTGGCCACTGTGAGCGGTTATACCATCAAGTAAGCTTGGGTTCTGCTAGGACGTCATGGATGGGCATAATCCCATGACTCCGGATCTGAAGGTCACACGATCCCAGTGGTAGACACTTGTTTATAAAAATAAATGTTTTAACCCTATCCCAAAACGTAACCCTTACCGTAGCTATTTGGAATAAATACCTAAACTTTATGTTTTAACCCTATCAAAAACGTTAACCCTTAACTTCGAAATTTGAATTTTGGAGAAACGTGGATAAAAGTCAACTTGGTAAAACCGTGATATCTTGTTGGTTATCCTGTCTGTCCTCCACGATTGTAAACTTATTAAGTTCCTAACTCATATATGCAACATTATTTCTCTCCTATTGCATTATGACAATAGATATTTAGAGTGTAGGCAACTGGAGTGCTTGTCTGTCAAACCAAGCCTCTGCAGGGGGAAATGGAAAGAGAGCTTGTGACGATTTCCACTTTTGGACGTTAACAAGGTGACACCCCATCTTAACTCATCCTCCACTATTACTGGATTGGTTGAACAGTGCAGAAGAGAACCTCCCCTGACAGTTTTTTTAGTTTCAGTTCCAGGCGTTAATTTCACACCTGCAAAGTTAGGTTAGTCAAAACCTAACATACACAAAGTATTACGTGCATTTGAATTCAATCAAATAGGCTATTATTTTAAACCAACTATGAAAGGATGCGTCCCCAGCAGGGTTTATGTTAGGAAAATGTGGCGCCGGACAACGTGACCGGGAAGATTTTTATTTGCCGCCAGAGGTTGCACCAAGTCATTGTTTTACAAGTCACAAGTAAGTCTCAAGTCTTAGCACTCAAGTCCCAAGTCAAGACAGGCAAGTCCGAGTCAAATCCCAAGTCAAGAACGTCAAGTATCAAGTCAAGTCTCAAGTCCTAAACTTTGAGTTTCGAGTCCTAAACAAGTCTTCATGTGCTCTTCACCAAATGTAATAAAATGTAATATTTTTAACAAGAGTAATAGTTAGTATATTACATTTACGCAAATCATGAATGCTTTCAAAAACATCTATATATTTATTACTTTCCAAATAAACTTTATATTTCCATGGAAATACATGGGTAGCCATGAGAAAGTCCCCCCCCCAATAGTGATCGACTATCGAGGATCGCTATGGGGTGCAATCGGGCGATGTAGGCTTGTACACAATCACCCAACCTTAACACACACACACACTCTCTCTCTCTGTGTGTGGTTACAGTAGGCTAACGTATGTCAATGGATTTAGGAACAGCAGTAACATCAGGCAGGATTTAGGCAACCAACTGCCTAGCCAGTTGTAGCTCAATCTTGGATGTAATGATCACGTTCCCGCACTGACTGAATGTGTGGAGGCTCATTGATTTAACATTATGTTAGCCTACATGATACACAAGTAAAGTATTAAAATATAATAGCTGTCGGCTATATTAGCCACGACTTACCGTTCTTTGTGCAGCTTCAAATGTCGAACAAAGTTGGAAAATGTTGCGCCTCCGTCCGTAATTTTATTCCCGCATGTTTTGGAAGTTGCAATCTGTTTTTTGTTGACACAGCGTTGTATTTATATCCGAAAATAATAATTTCTGTTATCATCTTTAAAGGGCTCCATCTGAATTCACCGTCGACATTCCTCTGATCTGACACGCACAACTTTTTCTCAGCTGGCACAATGTGATTGGCTGCTGTCTGATTCAAACTGTAATCAGTTAAATGAAGAGTTGATGCACTGCACACTTTTTTTAATAGCATCATATTTAATATTTTGGCTTGGGGAGGGTATCAAGTCAGGTCGAGTCATAAGGCTCAAGTCCAAATCAAGTCACGAGTCATTGGTGTTAAAGTCAGTCGAGTTGCAAGTCATCATATTTGTGACTCGAGTCTGACTCGAGTCCAAGTCATGTGACTCAAGTCCACACCTCTGATTACCGCCATTTGAGAAATGTACTGGACCCATATGCATTTGGTTCGTAACCTGTTAGGGCATTCACTCACAGTGCTCAGAATGACAGAAGTCACATTTAGATTACGGTAACTCATCTTAACAGAACATCTCCTCTAATGAAGCAGTAAAATGTAATTTGCCAAAATACAATTCTAAACAGTGCACCTGATGCGACTGATGGGAGCAATTCCACATGTCAGATATGATCATCTCTGTTAGAAAAGGGGGAATCTATTGATCTATTTATAAAAGACACCACAACTAGGATGGGTCGCTAATATGACTGGACAACAGAAGAAAGCTGATACAGAATAGGAGAGAAATGCTGGTCTTTATAAAAAACATTTCCCTCCACGTTTCTATAGTGCATATTTTTGCCTGTTATGAGACATAACAGGAACTGAACTAAAACGTCCACGTTTTTAAACAACAAAGTATATGTTTTCAAAACGCATACTGCCTCCAGCTTACATTGCAAAGTGATGGGTAACACGCTGATAGCCTGCCTACTGTTGCCTATGCACTTGAATAGCAAATGGGACGCGTGCTTCAATTACCAAAATTACATTTAAAAAATGGTGGCCATCACGCAATTGCATTTAGCATGGTTGTGCAATGGCTGGACATATAAAAGGAAACCCTGGTCTCCAGAATCTAGTACAAGTTAGAGCTCTGCTACCGACCCGAGCCCGACGGACGCCGGCATTATAAATCGGGTTAGGGTATGGCAGGAGCTCGGGTATCACTAAATTGATCACTAACATTTTGAAGCTGAGCCACTTGCGTGTGTACAGTCTTATCTGACTAAGATCATAACATGATGTCAGAAGTGCTTCACCTTCATCAAAAAATAAGACTACTTCACAGATAATCATGTTCCTTGAGTTTTGCCGGTTTAGAGTGACGAAAAGACAGCGAACTGCTGTCTCGTGTGTCTTCATTGAGCAGAGCAGCCCAAGCGGAGTCATTGCTATGGATACTCACAGACTTAGCCACCATGAGCCGAGTGCATGCAGAGTGAGCTGCGCGCAGCGAGCAAGTGTCAGACATAGAGGAGCAGCTTACAAAGGAAGTTATTTGTGAATTCGGGCCTTAGATTTGTCAAAAGAAATCGGGCCTGGGTAGGCTAGGGCCTGAATGTCCAGGACATGGATAGGGCTTAAAATTCCTGCCTGTGCAGGGCTCAAGTACAATTACATATTGAACAAAAATATAAATGCAACATGTAAAGTATTGGTCCTATGTTTCATGAGCTGAAAAAAAAAAATCCCAGGAATGTTCCATACATACAAAATGCTTATTTCTCTCAAATTCTGTGAACAACTTTGTTAACATCCTTGTTAGTGAGTGTTTCTCCTTTACCAAGATAATCCAACCACCTGACTGGTGTGGCATATCAAGAAGCTGATTTAATCAACATGATCATTACACAGGGGCACCTTGTGCTGTGGACAATAAAAGGCCACTCTAAAATGTTTAGTTTTGTCACACAACACAATGCCACAGATGTCTTAAGTTTTGCGGGAGTGTGCAATTGGCATGCTGTCTGCAGGAATGTCCACCAGAGCTGTTGCCACAGAATTGAATGTTAATTTATCTACCATAAGCCACCTCCAACGTCGTTTTGGAGAATTTGGCAGAATTTGCTCTGGATCGACGTGTACGACAATGTGTTCCAGCAACTTCACACAGCCATTGAAGAGGAGTTGGAAAACATTCCACAGACATGTTTGTGACCAACAGATGCATATCTGTATTCCCAGTCATGTGAAATCCATAGATTAGGTCCTAATTTATTTATTTCAATTGACTGATTTCCTTATATGAACTGTAACTCAGTAAAATCTTTGAAATTGTTGCAGGTTGTGTTTATGTTTTTGTTCAGCATACATAACCAGAAAAAAAGATTTTGATCAAAGCGATGAACTGAAATGAAGTTGCCCTTCAGCTAATTCTATCTTCAGAAAGATAACAATACAACTATGGCTGATTTCTGTTTCTCATTCCCATCTTGTACCACAGATAGATAAAGGCGTATACACAGTCTCTGTACAATATATTTAATGACACGGGTAAATCTTTTTCATGATAGGCATTTCTTTGAAGTCCCAGCTCATCCGTAAAGGGATCTGATGATGAGAAACTTGAACAGTCTTTGTGTTAGGTCATGAAATCGACACCCCTTTCCTTTTTTTCCAGGTTGCTGTGGAGGATTCAATCCCCTAAACCAATTTATAGGAGAGTCTCTGAGTCACACCAGTTCATTTGAACTTGCAGTAAACAACCGCATGGACTCGAGCCCTTAAATGAGAGAATCATCAAATCAAATCAAATGTATTTATATAGCCCTTCGTACATCAGCTGATATCTCAAAGTGCTGTACAGAAACTTTGACATGATCCCAGGTTTTAATGCATCTTATTCCCTGAACTATAATCAGAGCTGGGTCGACTTCCCCCACCCTTTCTCAACAAAGAAATAACAAGCATAGAAAATAACAGGCTAATTTCGAAACCCCGTAATTCTAATTTTCTGCCCAAATTGCAGCCTCATGATTACAGGAATAAGGTGGAGCCTGACAACAGCAGCAGAAAGAGAAAGAAAAAAAAGTCTCTGCCAGGGAGCCTTTGGCGTTTCAGAAAAACAAATGACAAAATGACAGTTCTCTTCCTCCCAAAGGGAGCGCAGCGTAGAACTGGGCCTCTCCAAAGCTCCAATTCCCCAATCTAGGCCTTTCACAGGGATGATCGTAAAGGCTTGGAGAGTGAGATTGGGTTCTCTAGCCCTGCCTGCTGCCATGGAGAATGAGTTAATAGGAATCCACTGCAATGGTAAAGTATTGGGAGTGAGGGCTGCCAAATGTCGACATGCTCAAATGGGGCGAGTGGAGAGGGAGGGGATGGGGATAGGGATGGTAAGGGGATGGGGATAGGGTTGCCAGCGGTGCTGAAAGGCACCTCTATAGAAGGGCGAGTGAGCTCCTAAGCTGTCCTGAAGCTGCTGGGTATTCAGGGCTCAGACTCCAGCTGAGTGCTGAATGCTGTCCACTTCATGGGGCTGGATGGAGGATTCTCCTGCACACTCACTCCCCTAATTCCTTTATTGTACTGTAGTTCCTCATATGGTGGGGATTGGCAATAAGAGAAACTCAGTTACGTGGTCAAATCAGGGGTGAAAGTAGAATTCATTTATTCGCGTTACGGGACTTCAAGGACGTGCAC
Source organism: Oncorhynchus clarkii lewisi (assembly GCF_045791955.1). NCBI lineage: Eukaryota > Metazoa > Chordata > Actinopteri > Salmoniformes > Salmonidae > Oncorhynchus > Oncorhynchus clarkii. The sequence goes on from NC_092153.1 coordinate 38,976,083, forward strand.
CAAATTGTTTTATGGGCCTAATCATAGAATGACATATAGAACCCCTATTAATTCAATTCTGATCTCTATTGGCGTAGTCGTAAAGATCTGTCATATAACTTATAAAATGTATTACCTTTCATTTAGGGATAAACACAACCAGTCATAATGGTTTAATCTGACTGTTAAACAATCACTTCAAAGGGCTCCTTTACTAGGCTACCTGTGCACGTTCATCCACGAGCAACATATTTCCAGCCTCCAAACAGTAGTGAATGGAAAGGGACATCTGTTACACAGAAAAGTGTAATGACATTTGGCAAATGTCATTAGGGCAGAATTTATGCGTCCCGTGTGTCCGCGCGCGTCTCAGTGTCGGCCCCTCATCTCTGCCTTGACAAAATGCATTTTGGAGCGTAGGCTATACCACCCGTTTTCAAATCAATTAGCACATTTTTCATGCCTCTGACATGTGGTAATTATAAAAAGTGGAGTAATAGCCTACAGTTTTCTTGACATTTTGGTTTTAATTATTGTGATAGGGTCATGTTTTACCGGTACGGTGTACCCCCACTGTTTATTTTGCCGGGACGCCGTACCGGACCATACCACCTTACTTTCGCCGCTGGGTAAAAGGAATGGATTTTTTTATTTTACAGTATGTGCTGCTAGGTGGAAGTAGTGGAGCTATGGCAGAAAATGATGTCCTTCTTGCTTCATTTGACTTAACTGTGACCAAACACGAGTCGGTTGCCAAAAATGTTTTACAAATGTTGACAAACGTTGCAACCAAATACACATAGTGGGTTAGACGATATAACTTGGAATCTAAGTTCAAAACGGTAAAAAAAATCTGTTGAATGCAATGTGGCATCCTGCCCCCCCCCCCCCCCCCCCCCCCCCCCCCCCCCCCCCCCCGGGCACTGTGCAAGCTGTTTACCCGGCGTTTCACAACAATGCCATATGAACTTTACGTGATATGCCCCCGCAGGACTCCAATCTGCAGCCACATCAGGTACACTGGCTGGACAACAGATGCAACTGAGATCCGCTCCATTTTACAAACCTGTAACAAAGAAACCTGGAGTCCCTCCATTGCAAACGCAACACACCCTCACAATCTTACACACACACACACACACGCGCATTAGTAAAGTGACACCAAATAAGCATGAATAAATATAAGACAGAGTTGTGTTTCACAGTCGAATCTCTGAGGAACAGCCAGCAGCAGCCTGTCTTCCTTCACCGCTCTTTACCGTACGCAGCATGAGCATTAGCCCATAGTGACTGGGACACTGCTGGCTCCCAGGCAACCAATTTGTTTGTTTATTGTCTTGGTGTTTTGTTGCGGTTACAGTTCATTGCAGCCAGCCAAGCTTGGGCATGCTCCTTTAAATGGCATCTATAAACCATGGGATATGCTCCCCCCACCTCCTCACACAACAAAGCAGAGCGTACAGTGTCACGATGATGCTTCTGCTACTGCTGCTCTCTCGCTAGCCATGATGGAGCTTAGAAATTCTCCTGAAATGCTGTCGGATCCACCTCAGTGGTTCCACGGGGAGGCAGGACATGCTGTAGAACGTGATATATGACACACCTAAACTTATTAGCCCATGAAGAACACAGCTGGCAAGGCCTTGCACTGAAGTGCTTTGAACTGCTCAAATATGGTGCAATACTGTGGATAGCTGGCTGCCTTGTGAAGACCAGTGTTGAGGGTAATGCGTTACAAAAGTAGTGTGTTACCTAATCAGATTACTTTTAGGCGTAATGGTGTAAAATAACATGTTACATTTTGAAATTGGGTAATATTATTACAGTTACTTTGTCAAGCAACGCGTGTGTTACTTTCAGAATCATATCTCGACCAGGCGCGTCTCCATGATCTGATCTCGACTCGTTTCCTCGTTAATTCTCCAGCTGCAGAGAAAGGCTGCTTGGAGACATGTCATGACACCTGCTGTCCATAGAAATGTATAGAGGGTGCACTTCTGATCTTTGATCTCTGATCATTGATCACTTCTGTGTAGTAGGACATTGTAGTACTGTACTGATTTTGCTCATGAAAGTGACATTCAGCAGATGACGTTTGTAGGGTCAATTGAGGGGAAATACATAGGGTGTCCAATCAAAAACACATCTTTTGACAAATGGGTGAAATAATGTTATTTGCGTAGATACTCCTCTAAGAAAACCAATAGTCCAAACCTCATGTCTCTTCCATAATCGGTTCAAAGGTTATTGGAGTTTTTACCTTTCTATGAAAGACAGAATTAGCGTCACTAAATCAAATGGGCGCCAGAATGTTCATATTTTAAGATTTCATATTAATGCAAAATTCTGGTTATTTTTTCAAGGATTTCTCACAAAAACAAGCATATCTCTGTGAAATGTCAACGGAGTACTAAGCATACCGCAAGCTTTTTAATTTCAAAGCCTTTTACATTTAATTTTATTTGTGAAAATTGGGCTTTTTGTGACCCGCAGAAACAACTTTGCAGATGACCACCACAATGTGTAAAATCCTCAAGTCGCTGCAAGAAAACGGCACTAGAGCCCGGTGCTTGTTATTGGAGTATTAGGTTACGAAATCCAACTTTTTGGATCAGAAATTCCATCACCCTACCGTTCATGTACGTGTAAATCTTTCAAATGGTAAGTTGGTTTATCAAGGCTTTTTGACAACTCCAACAGTGCAATGTTTTCTTTTTTAAGATTATCTTTGGTTCTGGTTGCCTGAGTGTGACTGAGTAAGCTAATTGTACAAGTTCTGGCTGGACTTCACATGGCCTACATAAATGTGCAACATTCAGAAAATGCTAAATAGATATTTTGCTTGTCTCCTGCATGCAAACAGAGCACAGTCTCTTTCCATATTAATCTGACAGCGAAGAGCTGGAAGAGAACACAAATGCTGCCTAGGGGTTTCTCCTTAAAACTAGACACAAGCCTCTTATCCCTGATAGTCTCTTCTTCTATAAATCACCTGCGGTCTCATGCATATCAAGTGTTCACAGCTCCAGCTCTGTCTGCCTGCCACGCTCAGACTCCTCTATTTGTTGCCAATGTGACGGCTTCTTTAACCAAAAAAAATCAAAACATACAGCAGCCAGGGTATCTCTCACAATGTCTCTTTTAGCACCAGGACAATATCAGACCAAGAGAGAGAGAGAGCGTGTACAGACTATAAATGTACAGCTGTGCTGTTTCTTGTCTGACAACTGGATACTGAACAAATTTCAGTCCGCTTTTAGACCGGGGCCCAGTACTCTCACAGCTACCACACTGGTTGTAAATGATATTGTAAGAGTTTTGGATAAGAAGTTGAACGGTGTTGCTTTGTTTGTTGACCTGTCAAAGGCTTTCAATGCAGTTGATCATTATCTTCTGCTGAAAAGACTAACCTCACTGGGGTTGGCCTCAGATACATGTTAGTGGTTTAAGAATTATCTTCGTGATAGATTTCAAGCTATTATTGCAGATGGGGTAAAATCTGATTTTGTCACTGTTCACAAAGGAGTCACACAAGGTTCGATTTTCGGTCCTTTATTACTCACTATATAAAAAATGATATCTGTAACTCAGTGGAAAAACAATTCAACTTTAATTTCTATGCTGATGACACAGTACTATATGCCACAGCCCTATCACTCGCTCAAGCATTTACATTCCTGCAGTTTGACTTTCAATTGCTTCAAGATGCACTTGTAGATCTTAGGCGGGTGCTTAATTCAAGTAAAACTAAGTATATGGTATTTTCATGATCCAAAAGTATACAATTGGAAAATCTGAACATTGCTACCCATGATGGCTCTCTTTTGGAACGTGTTCCTACCTATAAATACCTTGGAATTTGGTTAGATGACAATCTCTCTTTTAGAACTCATGTAACTGAGCTGGTAAAGAAGCTGAAATTGAGAATTAGATTTTTTAATAGAAATAAATATTGTCTGTCATCACAGCACAGAAAGTAAATTGTGCAGGCCACTTATGTCAGTGCTTGATTATGGCAATATTTTATATATGCATGGATCAGCATCAGTACTGAAGAAATTGGATGCAGCTTTGCGCTTTGTTACTGGTGCAAACTTTTGCACACATCATTGCCTTTTGTACACTTCGGTTGGCTGGGACTTCCTGACTTTTAGAAGGGGCCAGACACTGGTTGATATCTGTCTCACAGAAACTTCCTAATTATCTTAACTAAAAAATCAAGGTGGTCAAACCAGGTGGTCTGACTCGGTCACATGACATGCTAGTGCTAGAGATACCCCGGAGTTAGGCAAAACCACATTTGAATATCATGCTCCACACTCATGGAATGAACTGCAGAGAGAACTCCAGTTAGATATGTTGGTACCTGTAAGACAGTTTAAATGCATATTACAATAACTTTATATTAAAAACTGTGGTTGCTTTTTTTGTAAATGTGTTTTTGATATAGAAGTGTATTTATTTGAATCATTTTAATCTCAATCTTGTACTTTTTATTTGTTTTAATTTTGTTTTGTTTTAAGTTCTTATTCATTGCTGTGTTGTTTTTATTGTTGGACCACAGGACACAACTGAACAAGAGACTCTGTCTCAGCTTGTTTCCCCTGTTTAAATAAAGCTTAATAAATCATATTTACCACTGAGAAAGGTTGAAATGGGTCTGCAAGAGCCATCCTCTATTTGATAGTACTGTAGCTTCACATTGGAGAATGGTCTTGGCCACACTGCTTATGACCACTCGAAGTCCATCCATGTCTGAGGAAGTCGGAAGATGACATGGAAACCAGCCACTAGAGGCAACAGTGAGCGCTGATACCTTCAAGTAGGTAAGCATCTGCCTCTGGTGCCAAAGGTTGCATGTTCAAATCCAGCCTATCCCAACCCTTAACTCTTACCTTAACCATTCAGTGTTAATGCCTGAATTTAACCTTAAACACTTCTAAATTTGACATTTTGAACAATTTCTAAATGTGATGTTTGAGAAACATGGACGAACGTCTAATTCTGACATGAGACTGTGAGACCTTGTTGCAAATATAACACTGCACCGAGTTACAGTGCAATCATCACCACTTTCATCACACATCTAGCTAGTACAGATTTGGAACAAATGGGGCCAACGTAGGTGTCCCAATTTGACCAAGTTTCACTTTTACAGGATAATTGGCCAAAGGGGAGAGCCTAATTGGATCAAACCCTATCATAGACACCTCAACAACCAACCCAGCATCCAAACCCACAAACCCAATCCATTCTCATGAATTGTCCAGCATTGTTTACATCCAGTGCAGTTGAACTGTCCCAGGGTGGCCTTTGCTCCGTCTGTCAGCAATACAATAACACAGTCCAATAAAAAAAAAACTCAGAACAACAGCGGGACCACAAGCAACTCCGGGGGCTACATACGGCAATCTATAAAACACTGTAAAGGGTTCCCTGTCAGCGGGTGTGAAAGGGAAGATCTACACCTCCTCTGACTCTCTGGAGGGACTTCAATTAATCACAGCAGAGTTGTATCGTCGCTGCGCAACAGGAGCCGTAAGGTTATTGCCATCTGTGTTCCACAGAATGAAATTAGGTGATAGCACTAATTGCAGATAGACAGTTGACCGCACAACGCATGTCAGGGGGATGAAGGACATATGGACGGATGAAGGACATATGGATGAATAGAGAACTAGGAAGGAGGAGATAGACAGAGATAAAGAGGATGTGGAGAAAGGAGGGAGAGAGAGAGAGAGAGAGAGGATGTGGAGAAAGGAGAGAGAGAGAGAGAGCGAGAGAGAGAGAGGGGGAACGTGCACCACTGTTCTGTGTGTGGTGGCATAATCATGAATATCTACAGGGGCAGACAAGGAAAAGCAAGGCTGATTAGCTCTGAGGACAGTGCTTGTGTCACCAAAACACAAATCCACAATCCTCTGTCTCCTTAATCAGACAGCTGCTTTGTTAGAGCATGAAGAGAAAGGATAAAAATCACATTTAAAGCACATACTGTGAATAGTCAGATCTAATGCCGCCTCCAATGTGCAGTGTGTCTTAGCATAAGGAGCTAAGCTTTTCCTAGTTGTCAACACACAAATTGTTTTGGGTCCACTAAGGCTTGGCCTTCTGGTACTAATACCATTTGTTCTAGAACAAATAACTTTTGAGAAACAATAGATTTGATTTTAAATGTATCAAAAGCTTGATTTTGAGTTGAATGTTTAAAAACAAAGGCATTAGTCATATGAGTCATATGTCTCGGTGTTAAGCTTTTTCATAGCAGTTTTAGCGTCAAATATTCCCTGAACTGCACCTCAAAAATTGTGTTGCACACACAGAGACAGAGCGAGAGCGAGACAGAAAGAAAGAGAAAAATACATCTGCCATTGCATGCTGTATTTATTCGAATTTCTTTAATAAAACAGCCTCAGTTATGAGATTCACCTTATGAGTGAAGTTATCCCCTCACAGACCTTCAATTAGTTGTACTGGAGCAGCACCAGGACCTGTGCCATACACTGGGGGGAAAATGACTTCATATTTCTTTTCATTTCATTATTGAAATGAAACCCATCACAACTCATGTACAGTATCAGTGAACACGGGGAGAAATAGAAGTGTTAATAACCATGTGCCAACTTTCGATCCTCACATTTCATACACATTCTGTAGGCTACTATGCGGCTATCTATAAGGAACACTATGTTTTACGTACAGGCTAAAGAGAAGAAACCAATACCAACACCTTGCTGGATTACATTAATTTAGACCAACGTGAACCCGTATTGTCATCAACCATTATTTATAGCGACTGTATTGGTTTGGATCCCTATCTGTGACAGTATATTACATGCATCCCTTTTACAAATAAAGCACTTCAAATTATACTGTAGTTTTCACAAACAAACCTAATAGTAGCCCGAAATAAGGATATGTGAACATCGGTGAGATTGGCTTTAAAATTCAGTACGTAGCAAAGTCTAATTTTGTAAGTATGTAGAAATGGCTGTAAATGCATATATTCTGTCCACAGAATGCGTTATCCATACCGTGCACATACGTGTTATGCTTTTGAAAATAAAGATCACAATAAGCACTTGCGTTCATTATTAGGATATATAAAACACCAAGTAGCCTAGATTATTTTCACATTAGCAAAATTATGTAGCCTAGATAAATTAAATATAATATATATTTATAAAGACCCATAGCCTACCTGTCGTTGTGCTGTCAATTAATCCCGTGAAATGCCCCTTTCATTTGCTTTCCATTGTCAAAAACAAAACCAGGATAATGTTAAAGAAATACCATATCCTTATCGCATGAAGGTGCCCACCATGACAAAAACATAACCTAGGACAATTATGTAGAAATAAAGCTTTCCGAGCGCACAAATCCCCGAGTCGAGAGAAGTCTAAAATGTATTGCATAGACTTTAAAGCTCGACCGGACCCCCGGCTTGATCAGTAGACTGGAAAGCAACTGGAGATCTTCTAAAGTTCCAGGTCCTTTTGCGCTTTTTCAGAACTTCCCAACCGCAAAAGGGCGACAGCTTGGAAGCAAAAACGTATAGTCAATCATTGTTTCTCCAGAACATATTAGTATTGTTGCAATTCACCCAGTATTGTTTTGTTAACTTGTTGTGGGTGTGTTTCTTCGCCGTTCCAGACGAGGCATTTGAGATGAGGGGTCGGAGCGTTAGCAACGGGAGGCAGAGCAGGATACGCACCTGAGACAAGTGTATTATTTCAAAACAACGTTACTTCAATGATTTGGCGCCACTCAGTGGCATTTTCACTTGCCGCCTTGGCGTCGTGCAATAGATGTATGATAAAGGGGCTAATAATAGGCTATGAGAGTTATCCCCTGAAATGTGATGGTTTATTGAAGATGTTATGTATCTATGATATGGTGCCAACGAAATTGCTACTGTCACATATTAAAATGAAATTAATGGCATATTATAAGACATGTATTACCATGTAGGCTAAATATAACTCTGAAAACCCTCAGATCTAGGTCTACTGTCAATTTGGGATGATGTTATCCCTGATGCACATAAACTCTGATTCGATGAGAAAACACACTTTTATTCATCAGCTTTTCCCTTTCAAATGTTTGAACTCATCCAAGCTAGTATGCTAATATACACTGCATGTATAACACATTTCAATAATAGCCTTTAGGAAGCCCAAAGGAAAGTAGAAAAGAGCATTCTCAGACTTGGGCATTATCAGTTTGGAGGAAACTGATGAGATTAGAGGTTAAAAGAGGTGCCTCGGGCAGGCTGTAACACAAAGCAGTAAAAGGAAAAACTATTTGTTAGGATTTCAGAGAAGCCCTGAGTTTGTTTGTCTGCTTGAAAACATCTTCAGAGAGAAGCTGATGTATTCTGATATGCATTAGGTCCCTAACACACTCTCTAAGGTTGGGAGTACGCTCCCCGTTTCGCTCAGAGACTCACCCTCTCTCTCTCCTCCCAAAGCATTACCGCTCAGTCTAAAAAGCTTTCTCTTTAGTAATTGCATTATCTCTCTATTTCTCAAGCGCTGTCTGTTGTCTGCCTCAAAAGACAGGAATGGGCGGAATAATCAATATCCTGCTTTGAAATAGCCTGCGGAGAGAGGAGGCAAACATTTGGATTTGACTTTGATTGCTTTTGGACACCCTCAGAGTGTTATCATCATAAACTCAAGTCATCTACCTCTCAGAGATTGTGCGCACACACACACACACAAAGTGCACAGAGCCAGTGGGCAGGTCATGAAAATCACTGCATGACTGATGATTCGTGATTGGTGGTGGGGGCGGGGGTGACGTCTGGCCATTATCATTGACTAATGGTATTACATATACTCTGTGTCGTTATTGAAGGAACTTACTGACGGCATGGCCACATACATAGCATCACTCCTCACAGAATGCTTAATGCTTTTCCATTATGCCGTCATACAAAGGACCCTTCATCTAATCCTAGTCCTACAAATGCTTCAGTGTGACAACTACTCATCAGCTTGGTCATGATTTCTCGACTTGATAAACACGTGTCCATCAAAACACAAATCCTACCAGAAGGTGTAGTTTTAACAGGGAGCTTTGGATCCCCACCACAAACAAACTCACACACACACAAAAATAAACATAAATTAAAAGAGATTACCTCATTAATCTCCAGTGCTAATGTGTATTTACACAGTAAGTGGAGCAGAAGCTCATACCACGCACAGATTTCTGTGGACACACTGCACTCATGAAGTCATGCGATTCGATGGCTTCAACCATGAGGTAAGGCTCCACAAGCTGCATGGGGAGGAATGATCAATGCAATCCCAGCCCCCGAAGGCATACCCACACATCTTTATTATGGGCATACTTCACAGAGGCCCCAGCATAGGTCTTTATAAGCTGAACACATAGAGGGATAGCCATGGAGCCTCATGGCCATTCACTACTGTTCCTAATATCTGCCGGGGTCAAATAACGGGCAACTTTTGTAGCTAAAGCAAATTCCATGGGGATGCTATAATATGTACATTTGACATCTCAGTGAAGGACATTAGCTCTGAATAATAGTGATAGTAGTGAGTAGATCTGCAAACTGGGACTAATGAGTCTTCTGTGTGACCCCTCATACACTGTCAGCCCCCGCTGTCTCTCGCCTTGAGAAGGGGGGAAAAGAACACTGAAAAACTCCCGGGCCAAACAGGAGCAATGATTGTGGTGTCTCTGCTTAAAATAACAGGCCCTGTGAGTGGAGTAACCTCCTCGACTCCTCCCCAGGCAGTCCTCTGCCTGAACCCCTCCCTGTCTTCACCGTGGATGTGATGAAGACGGTGTGACGTCCAGTAGAAAAGTGCAGGAGGACAAATAGGAGGCATAATGGCTTCTGGGATGTAGCTGTCCATCAATTATTCAGCGGCAGCGTCAGTTAACCCTTACGGAAAACCCCATGATTTCACATGTGGAAAATGTGACATGTATCATTTCCACATTTTGCACATGTGAAACCATGTGTTTTTGGGACACTTCACATGTGATGATATTTCACATGTCAATTTTCACGTGATCACATAACCTTTCACAAATTTTCACAGATTTTATAGGTCATTCACCAGCAAACAAAAATGAGTAGTTTTGATACACAGACAGTGCTTTTAACATACTGTATGTACGTTGAAAACACTGTCGTATCTGACCACAGTCTGTATGTTAATTTATACAGTAATTATTGTTTAACATGTCCTTATCCGGGATTAGAACTCACAAGCTCTTGATTCATGGCATTCCAATTTTCCTGCTACGCTACCATGTCTGGGTTAGTAACTGATTTCACCTGTATTCCTACACTTTGGACTTCAAAGTACATCTCAGCTTAGTTTTAAAATACACTCAAGAAAATATATTTATATATTATAATAGTGATTCAGGAGTAACATAAAAAAAAGAATAATATGCCCCACCAACATTAGACAACTCTACAGAAAAAGTATACAGTCCATTAAATCAATGATGAGAAAATAGTCAGAATAACTGATAACTAAAATAGCAGTACAGGTGGCACTCTTTTGCTACGTGCAGATATCTATTATAGGTATTGAATGTGTGGGGGAATACTACAGACTGTGTCGCAGGAGAAAGATCAGCATACCTCAAATCCCAGGTGGGGTTATATGAACAGCGTACCACTTACTTTAAAAACCCCATACCATTTCATTGCTTACCAAGGTTTGGGATGGTTTGATCTTATGTGGATGTTAATGTGATAACATGATTTCACATTTGTAATGTCACATGTGAAGTGTTCCAAAAACACGTGTCACATGTGAAATATCACATATGAAGTGTTTGAAATTCGTTGAGAAACACCAATTGGAGTTCAAAAAACATTAAATAGATTTTTTTTTTTATTAATAATGTTTTGTTGTAAGTGTCAAAAATGCTGTTAGAGGTAATTTCCTTAGTAGGTGATGTCGGAGTTCAGGGATGATGCCGCGTTCACGTGCTAGTTGGAACTAGGAAACTTGAAAATATCCGACTTGCTAATTGGTTGTTAGCAAGTCGGAAATTTCAATGAGAAACGGTGATTGGCTAATTGATGCACTACAAGCAAAACAAATATTCTACAAAAATGACAATTTTGTCAATAACTCTGTGCATTTGCATGACAATTAATACTTACCCAAAATGCCATAAATCGACACAGCCCTAGTTTGGAGTTACCTTTATAGCTAATAGGCTGTGTCAGAATTTACACTTCATCCAATTATAATGATGGGAGGTCAAAATAACATAATGGGGGTTCCCTGGGTTGCCGGGTGTGGCTGAAATGGCTGAATCCACTCATTTGAAGGGGTGTCCATACACATTGGTATATATTTAACAAGGCTGCAGAACTGACAGTATAAAAACGTAATGTTTATGAACAAAATACAACAGAGCACATTAACTGGGATGACATTCCCTGTCATGTGAGACCAAAAGGAGCTAGCAGAAAGCCACACCACCAATAAGCCACGCCTGCAATCTTCTGATAGGCTGTTGCTGCTGCTCTATACAGTACCCTTGGGGAAAGCATTCAGACCACTTGACTTTTTCCACATTTTGTTAGGTTACAGGCTTCTTCTAAAATGTATCAAAATTGTTTTTTACCCATCATCATAAAAAAAATGGAAATATCACATGTACACAAGAATTCAGACCTTTTACTCAGTACCTTGTTGACACACCTTTGGCAGCGATTACAGTCTCGGGTCTTCTTGGGTATGGCGCTACAAGCGTGGCACACCTGTATTTGGGGAGTTTCTCCCATTCTTCTCTGCAGATCCTCTCAAGCTCTGTCAGATTGGATGGGGAGCGTTGCTGCACACCTATTTTCAGGTCTCTCCAAAGATGTTTGATCGGGTTCAAGACTGGGCTCTGGATGGGCCACTCAAGGACATTCAGAGACTTGTCCCGAAGCCACTCCTGCGTTGTCTTGGCTGCTTAGGGTCGTTGTCCTGTTGGAAGGTGAAACTTCGCCCCAGTCTGAGGTCCTGAGCGCTCTGGAGCAGGTTTTTATCAAGGTTCTCTCTGTTCATCTTTTCCTCGATCCTGACTAGTCTCCCTGTCCCTGCCACTGAAAAACATCCTCACAGCATGATGCTGCCATCAAATGCTTCACCATAGGGAGGGTGCCAGGTTTTTTCCAGATGTGACGCTTGGCATTCAGGCCAAAGAGTTAAATCTTGGCTTCATCAGACCAGAGAATCTTGTTTCTCATGGTCTGAGAGTCTTTAGGTGGCTTTTGGCAAACTCCGAGAGGGCTGTCGTGTGCCTTTTAATGAGGAGTGGCTTCCGTCTGGTCACTCTACCACAAAGGCTTGATTGGTGGAGTGCTGCAGAGATGATTGTCCTTCTGGAAGGTTTTCCCATCTCCACAGAGGAACTAGAACTCTGTCAGAGTGACTATTGGGTTCTTGGTCACCTCACTAACCAAGATCCTTCTCCCCCTATTGCTCAGTTTGGCCAGGCGGCCAGCTCTAGGAAGAGTCTTTCTTGGTGTTTCCGAACTTCTTCCATTTATGAATGATGGAGGTTACTGTGTTCTTGGGGACCTTTAATGCTCTAGAATGTTTTTGGTACCCTTCCCCAGATCTGTGCCTCGACACAATCCTGTGCCATCAGAGACTCTGGGTTCGCGCCCAGGCTCTGTCGTAACCGGACGCGACCTGGAGGTCCGTGGGGCGACGCACAATTGGCCTAGCGTCGTCCGGGTTAGGGAGGGCTTGGTCGGTAGGGATGTCCTTGTCTCATCGCGCACCAGTGACTCCTGTGGAGGGCCGGGCGCAGTGTGCGCTAACCAAGGTTGCCAGGTGAACGGTGTTTCCTCCGACACATTGGTGCGGCTGGCTTCCGGGTTGGATGCACGCTGTGTTAAGAAGCAGTGCGGCTTGGTTGGGTTGTGTATCGGAGGACGCATGACTTTCAACCTTCATCTCTCCCGAGCCCGTACGGGAGTTGTAGCGATGAGACAAGATAGTAGCTACTAAAACAATTGGATACCACGAAAAAGGGGTAAAATTAATTTTAAAAAATATATGCTAATGAACCCCACCAGTACATTACCTCCACCTATCAAAGTGCAGTGATGATTGTACCTTATATTCAAAAGTTAGAAAAAGTTAGTTAGAAAAATGGCCCATTATACCTACAAGGTACCGAACTGTGAGTTCATATATGTACACTGAAAAATAATATAAATGCAAAGTACTGGTACCATGTTTCATGAGCTGAAATGAAAGATCCCAGAAATGTTCTATGAGCTGAAAAAGCTTATTTCTCTCAAATTGAGCACAAATGTGTTAACATCCCTGTTAGTGAGCATTTCTCCTTTGCCAAGATTTTCCATCCACCTGACAGGTGTGGCATGTCAAGAAGCTGATTAAACGGCCTGATCATGACACAATTGCACCTTGTGCTAGGGACAATAAAAGGCCACTCTAAAATGTGTAGTTTTGTCACACAACACAATGCCCCAGATGTCTCCAATTTTGAGGGATCGTGCAATTGTCATGCTGACTGCAGGAATGTCCACCAGAGCTGTTGCCAGAGAATTGAATGCTAATTTCTCTACCATAAGCCGCCTCCAACGTGGTTATAGAGAATTTGGCAGTACGTCCAACTGGCCTCACAACCGCAGGCCACGTGTATGGCATTGTGTGGGCGAGCGATTTGCTGATGTCAACGTTGTAAACAGAGTGCCCCATGGTGGCGGTATGGTATGGGTATGCATGGACAACGAACGCAATTGCATTTTATCGATGGCAATTTGAAAGCACAAAAATACTCGATGAGATCCTGAGGCCCATTGTCGTGCCATTCATCCCACCATCATCACCTCATGTTTCAGCATGATAATTTACGGCCCCAGTTCTTCCATGGTCTGCATTCTCAGCAGACATGTCAACCACGGAGCATGTTTGGGATGCTCTGGATCGACGTGTACGACAGTGTGTTCCAGTTCCCGCCAATATCCAGCAACTTCGCACACACATTGAAGAGGAGTGGGACAACATTCCACAAGCCACAATCAGCAGCCTATGCGAAGGAGATGTGTTGCTCTGCATAAAGCAAATGGTGGTCACACCAGATACTGACTGGTTTTCTGATCCACAACCCTACCTTTTTTGAAGGTATCTGTGAAATCCATAGATTAGGGCCTAAGTAATTTATATAAATGTACGGATTTCCTTATATGAACTGTAACACAGTAAAATATTTTATATTGTTGCATGTTGCGTTCATATTTTTGTTCAACATACCTGTGAAGTGTACCTTTGACCTTTTTGTAAGCCAGGGAACAACACTCTAGTGGACCCTAACCATATCCTTATTTTTTAAATATGTATTTATTTATGTTCCAAGTAATAAGTACAAACCTCATGGCACGACAGAAACATTGAATGCTCTCCCAACCAAGAGGTTGCAAGTTCTAAGTGTGCACTGTTACGTTGTTGGTGATAATTGGACAATTATTAACTTGATTCTGGGCAGCTTTTCGCAAAGTCAGAAATGCATTCTTGCCAATAAGTCTGTCCATACCTTTTTGTTGCTGAACAAGCAACCTAGTGGTTTAGCTGCACTGGAGCTGTCACTGCCGTCTTCCTGGAAGGAATAAGTGGACCAAAGTGCAGCGTGGTGAGTGTACATTTTCATTTTTATTTAAAATGTCACCAACAAACGAAGAAACAACCGTGAAGCTTATGGGGCTATAGTGCCACTAACAAAGATAACTACCCACAATCAAAGGAGGGAAAAAAAAGGCTACCTAAGTATGATTCCCAATCAGAGACAACGATAGACAGCTTTCCCTGATTGAGAACCATACCGGTCAGAACACAGAAACAAAGAAACATAGAAAACAAAACATAGAATGCCCACCCTGACCTAACCAAATAGAGAAATAAAACGACTCTCTAAGGACATGGCGTGACAGGAGCAGTACATTTCAGGTTGCTCCAGACAAAGAGGTTGAGTTCAAATCCCATTTAAGGCTAAGTCAGAATTGTGGTCACAGTACAAAATCATTGAAGATTTTACAGTAATTTAAATCAGCATAGACAGGTTGCTTGTTCAGCAACAAAACCATCACGTGTAAAACAGAAGGGGCTTAGATCTCCAAATGTTGTTTTTTAAATAGATTGTTGTTGATTAGCTAGCTAACACATTTTTGCTCTATTAGCATTTGCATGAAATAAGTCAAAACAAAAACAAGACAAGACATCAAGAACAAAAAAAAACTGGCTGAAACAAGCCACCTACCATTCTCCATATGGCAGCTTCTTGTCATTGTTGCTAGCTATCTGACTATTCAGAATCATAACAACGCACTGCTTTTGGCAACATCGATGCGTACGCATCATTTTGGCGACGTTGTCAGCAAACCCATTTATACAGCAGCATACTGGTCATTTTATAGATACATTTACTTTATATTTACTGCACCTCAAGAAGTTCAGAAATCTATGAATGGGAATAAATATATAGAGAATCTCCATTAAACATCGACCCGGTGGTGCAGGAGGATCTGCAGCTGGCTAGCAACCAGGAGGTTGTGAGTTCAAATCCCAAGTGAGGTTAAGTCTCAAGCAATCTGCATACAGTCCGTTGACACTTTATGTTATCATGTGGCTTCACATGTTGTCAAATGTTATCACATTAACTTCACAAATGATATGAGATCACGTGTTCACGTGTGAAATTCATGTGGTTTATCCGTAAGGGAGTGCCCCTTGACTCAACAGATCGGCAGACTCACTGACACCTGTTTTTCTCGTGTCATTTTTACCAAAGATAGAGGACACTCAGAAGAAAGGCAGAGAGAGGCATCAGGCTTCATGCCAGGTCTTTCCAAGTAGCTATTCCATCAAGATGCTGCAGCCTTGACTAATGGGTTTGCATCAAGGAGCATTGTAATGTACAGTAGTTTGCACTTTAACTACTTTTGCTCTCAGTGGCAATTCTCTCAACTGCAAGATTATGGAAAATAGAAGACTATGGAAGATATTGCTGCATTTTGTCATATAGAACCTAATATAAGGGGCAGCACCACCATACAGTCAATGCTATCAAATTTCAAGAGTTGTTCACCCATTTTACTTTTTATCAAAGGTAATGTAACGAAATGCTAAATAGAGGATGAAAAGTTGAAACAATCAGAAATGCTTGTGCTGTACTGATATGAAACCAATATGTCCTGGTTTGTGGAATTCATTCTAGTATCATTTATCAAAACCCACTGTGCCAGTGCTTCATATTGAATGAGGCTAAATTCAGAGACTAAGTTCCACCAATCAGACTGCAGTAAAATTATAAGATTGTGAATACTTACCGGTAACCTACTCAGTATTGCATCTGTATCTGTTAAAATAACTGTAGTGATTTGGATGAGCATATTTCAATACCAAATGCGATGATTAATTTACAGTTTAACCAGACAACATATTATTCAATGATGTACTGTAAATCGATCCAATAGGAACCACAGATAATTTGCACGGGACTTCCTATCATCTCATTCTCTGTCTTAACTCCCACACACACACACACCTCTCTCCCCTCTCTTTCTCTCTTCCCTCTCTTTCCCTCACTCACTCTCCCTCTCTTTCTCTGCTTCTCTCCCTCCCCATCTATCTCAAGTTGGCTTTACCTGATGGTCTTGGCTGCCTCTCCCAGAGCACACACCCACACAGAGAGAGCGAGGAGGAGATAAAAAAATAAAAAAAATGCACCTGTCATTCTCCCTGTTTCCAAATGATACAGCTCAGGTCTGGGGTTACACATTTGGGCCCAGTGGATCAGTCCTCCTGACAGACAAGTAGAGGGCCATTTATCAGCTCTGAGATTACATCTTCAATGCCAACCACAGCCAGTTGGTAAGCTGGGAGTAGTCTTAGACATGATAGATTATTTTTTTTTTTTAAATGGCTCTTCCTTAGAGACAGGCTAAAATTCTCATTTCGTTTTCTGATATTGTTTGCCAGTGTTGCTTCCTGGCATTGTTGGCAACCTCTACTCTGCGATTGCAAATTCACCAACAATGAACACAGCAACATAACCCCAGTTATTAGATATGGTAAACAAAAACATGCAATAAAATTATATGAATGCATCCTATTCAGCAAATTGCCATCAGGGATAACAACAGAAATGTTTTTGTGTACTCAGGTAATGTGGCTTGTATCCCTTCATACACACTTGGCTCAAATGGCCAAGTTGATTGGAGTGTGGTGTTTGTTTTCTACAAAAGAGTTGTGGGTTGAATTATTGCATGGGCCATTTTTATTATTTTTATTTCACCTTTATTTAACCAGGTAGGCTAGTTGAGAACAAGTTCTCATTTGCAACTGCGACCTGGCCAAGATTAAGTATAGCAGTGTGAACAGACAACACAGAGTTACACATGGAGTAAACAATTAACAAGTCAATAACTGTCACGCCCTGGTCTAAGTATTTTGTGTTTTTCTTCATGTATTGGGTCAGGCCAGGGTGTGGCATCGGGTTTTTTGTATTGTGGTGTGTTTTGTCCTGGGGTTCTGGTGTGTATGTATTGGGATTGTAGCTAGTGGGGTTATCTAGCAAAGTCTATGGCTGTCTGGAGTGGTTCTCAATCAGAGGCAGGTGTTTATCGTTGTCTCTGATTGGGAACCATATTTAGGCAGCCATATTCTTTGAGTTTGTCGTGGGTGATTGTCTCGATGTCCTTGTTTTGATGTTAGTTGACACAAGTATAGGCTGTTTTCGGTTTTAGTTTCGTTTATTGTTTTGTAGTGTTCGTGTTTACGTTTGTTTAAATAAACATGGATCGCAATCGACACGCTGCAGTTTGGTCCGACTCTCCTTCACTATATGAAAGCCGTTACAATAACACAGTAGAAAGAAAAAGAGAGTCTATATACATTGTGTTCAAAAGGCATGAGGAGGTAGGCGAATAATTACAATTTTGCAGATTAACACTGGAGTGATAAATGATCAGATGGTCATGTAGAGATATTGGTGTGCAAAAGAGCAGAAAAGTAAATAAATAAAAACAGTATGGGGATGAGGTAGGTAAAATTGGGTGGGCTATTTACTGATAGACTATGTACAGCTGCAGCGATCGGTTATCTGCTCAGATAGCAGATGTTTGAAATTGGTGAGGGAGATAAGTCTCCAACTTCAGCGATTTTTGCAATTCGTTCCAGTCACAGGCAGCAGAGAACTGGAACGAAAGGCAGACAAATGAGGTGTTGGCTTTAGGGATGATCAGTGAGATACACCTGCTGGAGCGCGTGCTACGGGTGGGTGTTGCCATCGTGACCAGTGAACTGAGATAAGGCGGAGCTTTACCTAGCATGGACTTGTAGATGACCTGGAGCCAGTGGGTCTGGCGACGAATATGTAGCGAGGGCCAGCCGACTAGAGCATACAGGTCGCAGTGGTGGGTGGTATAAGGTGCTTTAGTAACAAAACGCATGGCACATCTAGTTTGCTGAGTAGAGTGTTGGAAGCTATTTTGTAGATGACATCGCCGAAGTCGAGGATCGGTAGGATAGTTAGTTTTACTAGGGTAAGTTTGGCGGCGTGAGTGAAGGAGGCTTTGTTGCGGAATAGAAAGCCGACTCTAGATTTGATTTTAGATTGGAGATGTTTGATATGAGTCTGGAAGGAGAGTTTACAGTCTAGCCAGACACCTAGGTACTTATAGATGTCCACATATTCTAGGTCGGAACCATCCAGGGTGGTGATGCTAGTCGGGCGTGCGGTTGCAGGCAGCGAACGGTTGAAAAGCATGCATTTGGTTTTACTAGCGTTTAAGAGCAGTTGGAGGCCACGGAAGGAGTGTTGTATGGCATTGAAGCTCGTTTGGAGGTTAGATAGCACAGTGTTCAAGGACGGGCCGGAAGTATACAGAATGGTGTCGTCTGCGTAGAGGTGGATCAGGGAATCGCCCGCAGCAAGAGCAACATCATTGATATATACAGAGGGCCATATATTGCCTAATTTGAAGGCAGAGATGAGACTGTGGATAGTAGGTAACTGCCCTGCTCCACGTCCGTCCTGCCCTTTAGTTGTCAAGGAAGAAAGGTCCAGGAAAAGTCAGATCCGCTGCCACTCCATAATTCAAATATGTGGTAACTGCAAGTCTGTTTACAAGCGTCTGCTAAATAACGATTATGTTTCATTTTCATCTATTCATCAGCCAAACTGCTTCTCATCTCCTATACTCTGGCTCCCTCTATTGAGGAAATATTTACTCTACAATGCCCTAGAGTCATTTAAAAAAAACATTATTTAACTAGGTAAGTCAGTTAATTAAGAACACATTCTTATTTTACAATGACGGCCTACCCCGGCCAAACCCTCCCCTAACCCGGACGGCGCTGGGCCAATTGTGCCCCGCCCTATGGGACTCCCGATCACGGCCCAGTTGTGATACAGCCCGGGATCAAACCAGGGCCTGTAGTGACACCTCTAGCACGGAGATGCAGTGCCTTAGACCGCTGCGCCACTCGGGAGCTAACTCTGTAACTAATTACAGTGTAACTAAACAGTATAAGAGCACCACAACAGTCATACTTTTAGAGAAAATCAGTCTAAGATTAGGCTACCACTTTTAAATGAGCATAACACACATTTTTGGGATTATGTTTTTCTGACCTAAATATATGCATTACCCTAGACCTTGAAAAATATCAAGATTGTGGTGGAATTGGCAGTCCATCATAATAAACTCCTTGTAGTAGTGCATTCATTTGGGGGCTTTCTACTCTGGAACTTGGACCAGCAACTTTGCAGTTAGAGGACAAATGCACAAGCTACCTGCCCTGTGCCATAAAGGTCTATACCTGAATACAGGGAGGCAACACGATTCCCCATCTCTTGAGAAGTGGAGCCGTAATGGGAACATCAACATAAGCTAAATATGATGTGGCTGTCCATGGTACTGATTTCTCTGTGTGTGTGCCCAAGTAGAAAAAACATGTTGACTCACCCTACTTGTAGAGAAATGCCAACGACATCCTCCTCTTTCATGTTGCCTAAATGGTCTAGGACTCTGTCAAACTTTTATTTTTATCTATTTTAAATTGTTTGCTTTTAGTTTTTGTTGTCCTAGGCAGCCTGGCTAAAATACTTGCTCCCTAGCCTAACTTCCTTTCATGGGCAACGATATGCCAGGCCAGCTAGTTAACATTAGCATACTTATGCCTACATGTTGAACTTCCATTATCTTAGGCCAGGGGCATTATGTATTAATTTATGGTTGGATCAGAATCACCGTTATATTCATTGGCCAGTACAGAGAATTAAGTAAAAGTCCAAATCCCTATCTCCATACATGGTTAATTTAGGAAAGTGACGATTTTAGCAAGCCACCGGAACAATGAGATGCAACAAAGCAAGTGTTTTCTATCAGTAATGATGTTTGGCTTGTGATGTGATTGATGTGAAGCCAAATCCAAAATGGCTTCCCTTGACACTTTTGTGAGAAAGGACCATTCACAATTGAGATGACTCAGTTTAGCTCAACGCTCATTGGCTATTATTTTGTAGATGTTTTATCAAGGGAGGCCAAATGCTCATTGTATTCAACGCTAATGCCAGAAACAATGTCATACTCTTTCTGACCAGACAGTATCACATAGATACGCTACACATACACAGACAGAGGGGCGCTGTTTCGTTCGCTCGTATGCTTTAACCAGTTAGATACAATCAGCCGCATGCGAATTGAATGACATTAATGAGAGACGAAAAATACATTATTTTTTGATTATTTTTTGTAAATTGTTTTCGGAAGCCTGGCTTCCCTTTGCAAACATGAATACACGACACTGATAAATGATCAACAGCACTGCTCAAGAGTGATATTGTCTTCATTGTGACAGGGAATGGTTATTTTATGTCCAATCCAGACTGGCGCGCAATTTGCAGTGCGTATCCCCCCCACAACAGCGTTCACTAAACCCCTGCCTTCTGAGATGAGTATACGCACTGAGTGGGGAAGGGGTAGGCTATATTTTCAATGAGGAAAACAGTGTCTGTCAAACGTCACATGGGGCTGGGACCGATTGCTTCCTGAAATGCTGTTCATCGTTGTATTTTTTTTCCCACTACGGTACTAGTATTAGGCTTTTCATTCATTTCTGTATCGGTTTATTATTTCTTCCGCAATGATAAGCAAAGTCAAAAATGCGATGTCCACGCTGGTGGGTGGAATGATGCCCCACGGTCACAACCAGCACCACGGATCCGGGAACGTTCACCACCAGAATTGTCACCAGGACGGTCTGCCTCCACGGTTCCCCTACGGTCGACCTGAGTTTCTGGATCTTACACCAGAGCTTCTTCAATACTCGACAGAACATGCTTCTCGACCGGTGCTGACGTTGAAGAGAGACAGCAGGCTTCCCTGGCGGACGGGATACGCAGAGTGAGTGGTTTCTCGACGTGTCATTTATAGGGATTTACAAAAAATCCCAAACATTAAAATGCAACTGTCAGATTGAATGTTGTAGGCCAAGGATAATTTGCACTGTTGACAATAAACTGTTTCGTTTTGGGGTAGCTTTTTATGGAGAATATGGCCTCCGTGCTGCTATTGCAAATTCACCCGAGAGCACAGCTGCAACCTGGACTCAGGGGTAGACATAACATAGTAAACGTAAATCCAGGACACAACAATAAAAAATAAATTGTAAATCTTTATTTAACTAGGCAAGTCAGTTAAGAACAAATTCTTATTTTCAATGACGGCCTAGGGACAGTGGCTGTTCAGGGGCAGAACGACAGATTTGTACCTTGTCAGCTCGGGGATTTGAACTTGCAACCTTCCGGTTACTAATCCAACGCTCTAACCACTAGGCTACCCTGCCACCCCAATTAGTAGAATATGTTATGTTTTGTATGGTGTGTATTCATTTCTCGATGTCTGTCAATAATTTCTATGATATGTTACATATTACAATTCGTATGATATGCTACAAATTGCAATTTGTTGTGGCTAACATTAGCTAGGTGGCTAACATTACCTAGGCTAGGAATTATGGGTTAAGGTTAGGTGATAGGTTAAAGGGTTTTAAGGTTAGCGGAATGGTTAGCTAACATGCTAAGTAGTTGCAAATTAGCTAAAAAAGTAATAAGTAGTTGCTAAAATGCTGAACTGTCTGTGATGAGATTCAAACACGCAACCTTTAGGTTGCTAGAAATTCGAGTTAAAAGCCTACCACCCTATTTTCGTTTTTGCCTTAAGTAACCTTCTGTTTTATTTAACCGTATCAAGTAGCATATTATACTGATGAGTGTCTCGGATTAATATTTACTATATTACGTCTAGTCAATGACGCCAGGCTGCACAGGCTGCTGCTGCTGTAGCTGATGACGCTGTAGCAACCTATTGTGTGGTTACTTTAAAACGGTGAGAATCCCTCAATGTCCACTCACTGCATAGACTGACATTGCAACAATAATCAGCTACATATGTTGCAGTTTATTGTATCTAGTATTTAATAGGATCTCACATGTAGAACAAACAAAAACATTGAAATCCTACATACGTAGAGTAAGTGATCGTCTCCAGTAGTAGACTATCATAATCTGTCCACATCACTGTTATCATCCTTTTCTCTGGACACATTAATAGGACCATGTGCCTGTAAGCTATTCCGGTGGAAATTAGTATCTTATACGATAGGGGTAGACTGTGTACTAGGCCTACTGCTTGAATTTGTCAAAATACATTTTGTTTCTTTCATAAAGATTCAATAAGTCCCATAGTTGACACAAAAAAATGTAATGTAATGTAGCCAACGTGTTTTAGGCGTAAAGGCATGCTTGAAAGTAACAAAAGGGAGGGAGGGACAATTATCAACATTACTTGACATGAATGTCATACAAACTAATATCAAACATCATGCTAACTTTACCCCGGTACAGTTGAAAGGTAAGGTTGTCTCTGAACATGCAAAGTGCAAAGAACAGTTGACAAAGAGCACCTGTGTGGAAGTGTTTGAAAATGCATGTCAGTGTAGCCTACTCTTCATAAAACTGTAGCTACTGACTACAGCATATGAAGTGTCCAGTAAAAACCTATTTCTATGTAGCCTATCCATTCTACCCTATACAAATGTTTGTAGTTTATACGTAGTTTATATTCTCAGGAAGACATCCTGTGATATTGAGTTAGTCCTGCATGTTTCTACAACAGTACAAGCCTACCTGTGTTTCCAGCTACAATAAAGCAATAAACCATCTAATACAAAGCATGCAGTTCCTATCACCTCCCAAGGTAATTTCATTCACTCTATTGGGTAGAATGTGCTGCCTGGTTGATTCAGGGGAGAGGGGGAAAAAAACCTCTCAGCATCATTCCAGACCTGCCATCTCTCAAGAGGGGGAGTCAGTGGAGGCTGACTGGTGGATTCCTACATTTCCAGACCTAGGTGGGTTATACCATTGTATGAAACCCACCCCCGGCCGTCTCCTCAAAGACCCTGAGAAATAAATCTGAGAAAGAGCTGAGTCATCCAAGGGGTGAGACAGACAGAAATACAGGGGGGTTGCAATGAAGTGAAGAAGAAGCAGGGATTTTACAATTGCAGGCAGGATGAAAGAAAGGATTCTCACTCCCAAGCAGCAGCAGCATAGAACGAAGGCGAATGTAGGAAAATGCGTCACACAATTATTAAAGGGTTATTATACACAGCGTTTACGAAAACATGCATCATGGAGTCTGATTATTGTAAACAGCGTCATATATACAGAATCTCTTTATTTCACCAAACTGCAATTTGCTCTAAATTACGGACATTAAAAGTGTACATAGGCTACTGTACTTTCAGTATTGCCTATATTCTATTTTGCAATGGAGAAGAATGTAGTTGTTCTCTTCTTCGATGGAGAAATACTACATCCATCTCCTTCCCACTGTTTCTAAAGTGCAGTACAAACCACTGCTGTAATGGACCGAGTGGAAACAATGATCACACATCGACTCTGAACTCCCCAGTTGGAGGGAGAGTGCTGATCTGCACGGGTCAGTTTTTTGGAGTTGCACCCACCCCATGCCAGACACATCAATTCCGAGCTCCACCCGATACCTGACATCAGGATAGTTTTCTCCACAACCCGACCAACCCGCATAGATTTGTTTCCGAGAGCTGATACATTGTTTTTATGACTCCAAAACAGTAGGCTATTCCCATTCCCCGCATTAATTACACTTAACAAAAATACCAACGCAATATGCAAAAATGTCAAAGATTTTACTGAGTTACAGTTCATAAGGAAATCAGTCAATTAAAATAAATGAGGCCCTAATCTATGGATTTCACATGACTGGGAATACAGATATGCATTTGTTGGTCACAGATACCTTAAAAAAAGGTAGGGGCATGGATCAGAAAACCAGTCAGTATCTGGTGTGACCACCATTTGCCTCATGCAGAGTGACATCTCCTTCACAGAGTTGATCAGGTTGTTGATTGTGACCTGTGGAATGTTAACCCACTCCTCTTCAATGTGTGTACGAAGTTGCTGGATATTGGCGGGAACTGGAACACGCTAGCGTACACATCGATCCAGAACATCCCAAACATGCTCAATGGGTGAGTATGCAGGTCATGGAAGAAGTGGGACATTTTCAGCTTCCAGGAATTGTGTACAGATACTTGCAACATGGGGCCATGCATTATCATGCTGAAACATGAAGTGCTGGAGAACTTCCAATTTCCATAGATAAAATGCAATTGTGTTTGTCCATAGCTTGAGTCTGCTCATACCATAACCCCACTGCCACCATGAGGCACTCTGTTCACAATGTTGACATCCGCAAACTGCTAACCCGCCATACATGCTGTCTGTTATCTGCCCGGTACAGTTGAAGTCGTTTACGACGTCGAACGGCAGTCAGGTGTGACTGCCCGGCTCGAATCGATCTTATGTAGCAAATGTTTTTTTACATTGGATAAAAGTAGAGACTCAGGGCTAGAAAATGGTATATCATACACTACAGTTGAGGAACAATGGGAAAGCAATTCTGCTTTGAAAGTTGTTACACTTGTTGCCTCACTTTTGAGAAAATGGCCTTTGAATGTTTTGGTACACCTCCTGGAGAGCTATTCTTTGTCTACACACATTCAGCATCGTTCACACCCTCTTACGCTTTAGCCCCAGCCATCTCTAAGGGAGCCGTGTCTGAATCCTGGCTTAGGAAGGCCACCAACAATTCTGAGATTTCCATACCCAACTACAACATTTTCCGTCAAGATAGAACTGCCAAAGGGGGAGGAGCTAGCCTGCAAAGTTCTGTCATATTTTCCAGGTCTACACCCAAACAGTTTGAACTTCTAATTTTTAAAATGAATCTCTCCAGAAATAAGTCTCTCACTTTTGTCGCCTGCTATCGACCCCCCTCCGCTCCCAGCTGTTCCCTGGACACCATTTGTGAATTGATCGCCCCCCATCTAGCTTCAGAGTTCATTCTGTTAGGTGACCCAAACTGGGATATGCTTAACACCCCGGCAGTCCTACAATCTAAGCTAGATGCCCTCAATCTCACAAATCAAGGAACCCACCAGGTACAACCCTAAATCCCTAAACATGGGCACCCTCATAGACATTATCCTGACCAACTTGCCCTCCAAATACACCTCCGCTGTTTTCAATCAGGATCTCAGCGATCACTGCCTCATTGCCTGCATCCGCTATGGGTCCGCGGTCAAACGACCACCCCTCATCACTGTCAAACGCTCCGTAAAACACTTCTGCGAGCAGGCCTTTCTAATCGACCTGGCCCGTGTATCCTGGAAGGATATTGACCTCATCCCGTCAGTTGAGGATGCCTGGTCATTCTTTAAAAGTAATTTCCTCACCATCTTAGATAAGCATGCCCCGTTCAAAAAATGCAGAACTAAGAACAGATATAGCCCTTGGTTCACTCCAGACCCGACTGCCCTTGACCAGCACAAAAACATCCTGTGGCGGACTGCAATAGCATCGAATAGTCCCCACGATATGCAACTGTTCAGGGAAATCAGGAACCAATACATGCAGTCAGTCAGGAAAGCAAAGGCTAGCTTTTTCAAGCAGAAATTTGCATCCTGTAGCTCTAACTCCAAAACGTTTTGGGACACTAAAGTCCATGGAGAACAAGAGCAGCACCTCCCAGCTTCCCACTGCACTGAGGCTAGGTAACACGGTCACCACTGATAAATCCATGATAATCGAAAATTTCAATAAGCATTTCTCAACGGCTGGCCCTGCCTTCCTCCTGGCTACTCCAACCCCGGCCAACAGCTCCGCCTCCCCCGCAGCAACTGGCCCAAGCCTCCCCAGCTTCTCCTTCACCAGACAGCAGATGTTCGGAAAGAGCTGCAAAACCTGGACCCATACAAATCAGCTGGGCTAGACAATCTGGACCCTCTCTTTCTAAAACTATCCGCCGCCATTGTTGCAACCCCTATTACCAGCCTGTTCAACCTCTTTCGTATCGTCCGAGATCCCTAAAGATTGGCAAGCTGCCGCGGTGACACCCTAGACCCAAACTGTTACAGACTTATATCCATCCTGCCCTGCCTATCTAAAGTCTTCGAAAGCCAAGTTAATAGACAGATCACTGTCCCACCATACCTTCTCCGCTGTGCAATCCGGCTTCCGAGCCGGTCACGGGTGCACCTCAGCCACGCTCAAGGTACTAAATGATATCATAACCGCCATCGAAAAAAGACAGTACTGTGCAGCCATCTTTATATACCTGGCCAGGGTAACTCCCGAGCAGCAAGCTCGTCCTTAACCTCCTCCGAGACGCTGTGCAGGAACATGTTGAACAGTGCCTCCTGGTTCCAAGCACTCTCCGCTGCCGACGTGCGGAAATCAACCACATAGTCAGTCAGCCACCCTGTGGGCGTCCTGCCGGAGCTGGACTAGACTCCGGGCAGCTTCTCTCCCGGAGAACGGGGCATCAAAAACCTTCCTCACCTCTCGCACAAACCCCTCCAGACTCACGCACATGACCGGCTGTTGTTCCCATACGGTGGTAGCCCAGGTGAGAGCCCTCCCAGACATCAACGTGATGAGGTAGGCTATCTGGGAGCGATCCGAGGGGAAGGAGGAGGGCCGAAGCACGAAAATGAGGGCACACTGAGCTAAAAATGCCAGACAGGTGCTCGGCTCTCCATTAAAGCTTTCCAGGGGAGGTAAACAGGACTCCCGGGATGGTGGAGTTGCCATTGGGAAGGCGCTGCTAACCGCTGAGTTACTGGGGGGCGGTGGGGTTACCACCGTGGCCGCCCCCCAGACAACCCGTGGAATTGCTCCAGCAGAATGTACAAAGCCCGGTCATCGCGCTCAGCGAACGTTTGGACCTTATCCATAAGACCATGAAGCAATTCCTTGTGCCTACCAATGGAGGCTCCTTGGGAGGAGATGGCGTTGCACAGCTGGCCCGGGTCTGCTGGGTCAGTCATGGCCAGGTCGTACTATTAGGTATGAAGGTAAGACCCAGATGCAGACAACGTCGAATTAACAATGGTTTAATAATCTAACAGGTAGGCAATAGACAGGTCAAGGCAGGCAGGGGTCATTAAACCAGAGGTGGGGCAACTCAACCGGATGGCAGGCAGGCTCAGGGTAGGCAGAGGTCAATAATCCAGAGGTGGGGATAAAAAGGTAAAGGTCGGCAGGCAGGCTCAGGGTCGGGGGCAGGCATAGTGGTCAGGTAGGCAGGCTCAGAGTAAGGACAGGCAAGGGTCAAAACCAGGAGGGCGAGAAAAAGAGAGACTGGGAAAAGCAGGAGCGGAGAACAAAAACGCTGGTCGACTTGACAAACAAGATGAACTGGCAACAGACAAAGAACACAGGTATAAATACACAGGGGATAATGAGGAAGATGGGTGACACCTGGAGGGGGGTGGAGACAATCATACAGACAGGTGAAACAGATCAGGGCCTGACTATCCATAACCCAACGCCACTTCAATCTACTGAAAAAAGAATAATCTGCTATGATTAAATAAACTACATGACCAAAAGTATGTGGACACCTG